>NC_134360.1:198871191-198883691 GCF_048569485.1 Anomaloglossus baeobatrachus | reverse complement strand
AAAAAAAAAAGAAAAAAAAATCAAATCTCATTTTTTTTTTATTTCAGCGCATTTGAGCTTAGATATTTTTTATAAATAATAAATCACCATCGGTTTACATTGACACGTATTTTATTTTTTTCTTTTTATGCGACATTTCACATAAACATTGTAGTGTGGATAGTATGTAATAATGGAAACCGTTACATTCTGCTCTTATGTAACACATTGGCAAAAAAATACTGTACACTGCTGGCCGGGGCTATTGGGGTGTTTCGCTTACGATCGTACCCTACTAAAACCGAGGCCTATTCTTCCATTCCACATACATATATACAATATTTACAATTAAACAAGCATATATATTAAATATTGAATAATTAGTAAAAAAAAAAATAAATAAAAAAAAATCAAATTATCTACAAATCAGCTACCGGGAGAGGCTGAAGGTAATATATTCTGATGGATGTGAAAATGAAAGGCCATTGGAAAGGTTAGCTCTGTTAATTGAAGCAATCTTTTATCAGGCTACGTTAAAAGATGAAGAGGGAAAAAAAATGGCAATTTTCCCTATAGTGGCTTATTTGTACATTCCATTCAATTGTTCTCTGCCTCTTTTTCATGGAATATTACCTATTTTTGCATTAAAGTCGAGTGATGATAATTACATAAATGCGGGGAGGTGTAATAAAATGTCAATAAAATAATAAGCAGAATTGAGATTTTAGAATGGAAAGGATTAATATATGGATATAACTATATATATAGGGATGTGTAGCACAGGAGTTGCAGGGTTGAATACTTTTGCAACGTCTCTTCCTGGCTCTATTTGCTGTCATATTCCTGTGTCTTGTATGGTACTTCACCAGAATGTAAATTATCTCCACTATCGGCAGCTATAGGGGTGTGTAGCTCAGGAGTTGTAGGGTTGAGTACTTTTGCAACATCTCTTCCTGGCACTATTTGCTGCCATATTCCAGTGTCTTATATGGTACTTCACCAGAATGTTAACTCTACTATCGGCCGCTATAGGGGTGTATAGCTCAGGAGTGGCAGGGTTGAATACTTTTGCAACGTCTCTTCCTGTCACTATTTTCTGCTGTGTTCCTATGTTTTGTACGGTATGCCACCAGAATGTAAAGTATCTCCACTATCTGCAGCTATAGGGGTGTGTAGCTCAGGAGTGGCAGGGTGGAATACTTTTGCAACGTCTCTTCCTGTCACTATTTTCTGCCATGTTCCTATGTTTTGTATGGTATGCCACCAGAATGTAAAGTATCTCCACTATCTGCAGCTATAGGGGTGTGTAGATCAGGAGTGGCAGGGTGGAATACTTTTGCTACATATCTTCCTGGCACTATTATTCTGCCATATTCCTGTGTCTTGTAAAGTACTTCACGAAAATGTAAATAATCTCCACCATCGGCAGCTATAGGAGTGTGTAGCTCAGGTGTTGCAGGGTTGAATACTTTTGCAATATCGCTTGCTGGCTCTATTTACTGTCATATTCCTGTGTCTTGTACAGTACTTTACCAAAATGTAAATAATCTCCACTATTGGCAGCTATAGGGGTGTGTAGCTCAGGAGTTGCAGGATTGAATACATTTGCAACATCTCTTGCTAGCACTATTTGCTGCCATGTTCCTGTGTCTTGTACGGTACTTCCCCAGAATGTACATAATCTCCACTATCGGCAGCTATAGGGGTGTGTAGCTCAGGAGTGGCAGGGTTGAATACTTTTACAACATATCTTCCTGGCACTATTTTTCTGCCATATTCCTGTGTCTTGTATGGCACTTCCCCAGAATGTAAATAATCTCCACTATCGGCAGTGCATATTTTATTTAAGTGAGGATTACTAATATATTACAGTATGCAGTACATCTCTTAAGAATTACATTACCCCGCTGCACTATTTCTTTCCAAGTCATAAAATGATTATTTTATGACATTTATCATGCATATTCCTGTAGGTCATGAATATAGAATACATTTCTATGGCCAAGAAAAGAATTGAGAGGAGCAAGAGAGCGCACAGCTGATAATTCTCAGTCCTATCAAAGCGATTACTGGGCCACCCATAGTGAAATTAATGGGTTACAATGTACTCACAAAAGATTTCCAATCGTTTTTTGGAGACTGATTTGCAATCTATGGCTAAAACAACAGAAACAAGCTTAGCAGTGTTCATTCATTAACCCTCTTCCCTATAGTCAGGAGTTTTTTTTCAGCACTCCTAGCAGAACTGACACTTCCAAGGGGACATTTACTACTTGTCAGAGAAGAAGGGATGATCCGAATGACTGAGTGCTAAGGCAAAGGGTAATAAACGTAGTGCAGAGATTAGGCCCAAGGCAAAGATACAGGCCACAGAGCAGGGATTATTTTATTCCAGCACAATCCCAAAGGACTTGGGTTGACAGAATGTTAAGGTCTAGATCAGAACCACCCTTAACACTAGAAGTCCCAGAGAGGGGTCATTTAACGTTTCTACCTTTGTAACCCAGAGACGGGTCGAATGACCTGAAGGATTTTAGCTAACATCCTATAATCACCGTCTTTTGTTCTGTAATTAAGGCCATTACTGTCGCACCACAGGAGGTTGTTGTTTTCCATTGAGTTTAGCGATTTAGTTTCTAGTTAGTTCTATTCAGTTTATTGTATTGGGTCATTTGACCCTCTTTCGGGAGCTCGAAATTTCTGGGACTTCTAGTGTTAATAGTAATAATAATAATAAAAATAATAATATACCCAACAATAATATAGCAAAATGAATCTATTGGCCGCTTTTAATAGTCATATGAAGAAAAACATTAGTTAAGCAAGTCGTCAATATACCGTAACACGAACCAAACATAGAGAAAGAAGGATCTCTGTATCATTCAGCTGTAGTTTAAAGGGGAGGATACAACACACTGCCCATTAAATGAAGCTACCAGCTGAAATAATAGGTCGGTAGAGCCTTGGCATGCAATTATTATCAACGCATGGAGAAAAAAAAGAGATGAAATAGCGCTACCTTGGCCAAGACAGCGGTCTGTGGTTGAGTTGTGCACCTTTGCAGCATGCTTGTAGCAGATACTCTCCTCAACTACGCGTATTCTTAAGCAATAACAACGTAATCCGTATTATCCACCCAAGAATACCCGTCACCGAAGAGAGCCACAAAGCAGCAGCAGCCGGATGGACAATAAATCCATAGCAAGAGAAAAATCCAAACAGGTCCATAAACCAAGTCCAAAATGTCCTCTAGTCCAAGTCCTGAAAGAATAGCAGAGAGCCATGAAGTGTAGTAATGTAAATGAAGATGTGCATCTAGACACACATACACACACCACAAGAGAGTTACGTGCAATGTACCTTGCCTCTCCTCACATCTTCCTCTGTACTTGCAAAAAAACCCTCTTGTACGCCTCCCCCTCCCAAGCTCTAGGCTGTTCAATTGGTTGTCCAATGGACCTATAGATTCCTGCAAGAGAATTGCATGCATATTTAAGTATAGCCATACTGTGAGGAATTCAACAGAGTACACAACACAAGCCATCTACATTATTCCACATGTATTTGCATGATTATACACCGGGCTGAACATGACATCACCATGGTTAGTAGCGCATACATATATACCACTAGCCACTCATTATAGCCAGATTGTTTTTTTTTTTCTTTTTAGGCTGAGTATATGGTAAATTCACATAGAATATAGGAAGCTTTCTATTGTAAAAATATAGGCTATGGGAAAGGATAGCATTGAAAAAGTCAGGATTACTGCAGCTGTGCTGAATGCACAAGTGGATTACAGGCTGTGTGAGTGTTATAAAGCCAGATCATCCACTATGAATGGGGCTTGTCTAGCTGAGCTTTGTTTTAAGATTTAATAAAGATATTAGTGTTCTAGTGAGAACATGTAAGACATCAGATAAGTGATGTGAGTGCATAAATCTCTATATTCTATTCATCTTCAGTACTGATTGATCAATCCCTGGATATACTACATGTATACTTGTGAAGAACATATGCATATGTAAAAACACATCAGCCTTTACACCATTTCATTACTACAAACAAAATAAAGGGACCTTTGGTTTCCTTGTGTAAAAAATACAGGATTATAAAATGAATTAGGGTCATATACAAAAATATACTCTCCAAAAATAAGGGGACTTTGGTGTCCAAAAAACATAGCATTATAAAATCAATAAGGATAATATAAAAAAAAATACTAGATATTATACATAAAGAGGACTTTGGTCATCTTGTCCAGAAAATATAGGATTATAAAATAAATTAGGGTAATATATATATAAAAATATACTCTCCAGGTATTATGATCTATAGACAAAATAAAGGGGACTTTGGTGTCCAAAAAACATAGCATTACAACAGTGGACTTTGATCACCTTGTCCAGAAAATGTAGTATTATAATGAATTAGGGTAATATATATATATATATATACATATATAAAAAATATTTATATTTTTATATATATATATATATATATATATGTATATATATATATATATATATATATATATATATATATATATAATATATGGATATATATATATATTTATATATATGTATGTATTAGAATCTGTAGACAAAATAAAGGGACCTTTGGTCAGCTTGTGTAAAAATATAGCATTATAAAATGAATTAGGGTAATATACAAAGAAAATACTCTCCAGGCGTTATATATAAAGGGACCTTTGGTTACCTTCTCCAAACAATATAGTACTATAAGATGAATTGGGGTAATATACAAAGATATACTCTCCAGGTATTGTAATGTATAGACAAAATAGGGGGACCTTTGGTCACCTTGTCCAAAAAATATAGCATTATAAAATGAATTAGGATAGTATAGAAAAAAAAAATACTTTCCAGGTATTATACATAAAGGGGACTTTGGTCACCTTGTCCAAAAATATAGGATTATAAAATGAATTTGGGTAATATACAAAGATATACTCTCCAAAATAAAGGGGACTTTGGTGTCCAAAAAACATAGCATTATAAAAATCAATTAGGATAATATAGAAAAAAAATACTCTCCAGGTATTACACATAAAGGGGACTTTGGTCACCTTGCCCAAAAATATAGTATTATAAAATGAATAAGGGTAATATACAAAAATATACTCTCCAATTATTAGAATCTGTAGACAACATAAAGGGATCTGTGGTCACCTTGTCAAAAAAATATAGGATTATGACATGAATTAGGGTAAGATACAAAAATATAGTCTTGGTATTACATGTGTGGATTACAAGGAGTGGGGTGAAGCTTGGAGTGGAGAATACCAACATGGTTGGACGCTTCAGCACCGGTTCATGGACAGCTCCCTTTTGTGGCTAAAGCCAAAAGTGACAGCAGTTGGAACTGTGTATGCAGAAGCTTAGTGTGGGGGGCAAAGGAAAATAATCTCCCTAGCAATTACTGTGCCCTGAAAATTGTTCTTGACACATTAACACAATTTTTGGATCCGATCCCTCTGGCTTTGTGGAGTTTTGCACCTCCTGTCTTTCCTTTCCTGAAATGCTGAAGTGCGCCTAGGGGGAAAAGTCTGTATATCTCTTGGGCAATGGCTCCTTTAGAACTAGTTGTCGGAGCAAATCCAGGCGTAGGGAATTAAGGCTAAAGAGGTAAGTCGGTAAGTATCAGACATTGCATCTGGGTGCCACACCTTTTCGAACATTCTCAAGACAGCTTACTCTAACATTGGGTATTATTAAGTCAATGAACCCACTCCATCTAAGGCACTGACTCACCATGCACCCTGCAAGGAGCAATATGTATTCCTATGGTGAACTTCTATCCTGAAAGTGTAATGTATCTTGGCTTGGTCCTCATAAAGGCAGGAGATGCAGTTTGCTGACCCTCATTGTTATCTCACGTTGACCGAGCATCACACAAAATATCATTCGGCTGCCTTAATCTTCAATGGGTTTGGAAATAAAACATGTTGGAATATCTTAAGATGGTAGAAAAACCACCAAATAAGAAATCATCTTTGTGTGATGAGCAGAAGGAAAAAGTCACAGATCTCAACAAGGGAGACGAAGAAAAAAAAAAATATTGATCTTCTTTGATGACACATCCTGGAAATAAGACATTGTATAGGGATACAGCAGTAAGATAATCTGCAATGGCTTTCATGAAATCATTGCTTACCGTGTAGGATCCGAGGCGGTGTGTGTCGGAGCTGGAAGACGTGGCTGATCCTTTTTGCATTGTGTGTTGGGAGCTGCTTTTTTTTTTTTTTCTCCTTTAGGAATCTGGAATGGGTGGAAGCAGCTTTTTTTCCTCTTGATGATAAACCTGAAAGTCAGTGATCATGAGAATATTCTGCAGAAAGTCCCCAGATAACGCTCGCTAACCGCCGTCTACAGTCTTCAGCTCCAAGAACCAGAGGAAAGAGGAGGAAAAAAAAAAATCAGCAATAGCAATCACATCGATCTGATCTGCACTATCTGCTGCTGCCTCCACGTCTGACAGCTCCCAGCACACGGCTGCAAAGAGTTCATTTTTTTTTTTTTTCCAGCAGCTCCTAATTGGTTCTGGGCAGCATACAGTTACACGGGGTAATGTTAACCATTCAGTAGTGGATCCAGCACATGCTAATGGTGGATTAATTGAGGAAGATCTGATGTACGAGCTTCCTCGCCTCTTATTCATTACTTCCCTATGGGAAAGGACCCGGTGCCTTGTGGGACTAAAAGGAAAAAATGCAGTTTAAATAAGACAGAAAAAAAATGCAGCGTGCAAGAATTTTTTTTTTTTTATGAGCTCATACTGTACTTTTGTATGATTCTGGCACAATAACCTGAAGAGCCCTTTTATATATAATTAATGGAACCTAAACCTGTAAAGTCTGCAGAGGGGAAGGAGTTAAATATTTTTACGTCCACTTTATGTTTAAAAATAATATTGGGGGATGAGATTAAATGAGCAAGGGTGAGAAAAAATGGGGTGGGGGATGACATTGGGTGGGGGTGGGGGGATGAGATTGGATGAGAAGAGGTGGGGGATGAGATTAAATGAGGGGGGTGCGGAATGAGATTAAATGGGGGGGTGAGAAAAAATGAAAGGATGGGGGGTGACATTGGGTGGGGGTGGGAGGATGAGATTAAATGAGGTGGGGGATGAGATTAAATGAGGGGGTGAGATTAAATGAGGGGGGTGGGGATGAGATTGGATGAGAAGAGGTGGGGGATAAGATTAAATGAAGGGGGTGGGGGGATGAGATTAAATGGGGGGATGTGAAAAAATTAAGGGGTGCGGGGTGACATTGGGTGGGGGTAGGTGGATGAGATTAAATGAGGGGAAGTGGGGGGAAGAGATTAAATGAGGTGGGGGATGAGATTAAATGAGGGGGGTGAGATTAAATGAGGGGGGTGGGGGGGTGATTAAATGAGAGGTGGTGGGGGGATGAGATTGGGTGAGGGTGGGGGGATGAGATTAAATGAGAAGGGTGTGGGGGATGAGATTAAATTGGGGTGGGGGGTCAGATTGGGTGAGGGAGGGTGGGGGATGAGATTGGATGAGGAGGTTAGGGGGATGAGATTAAATGAGGGGGTGGGGGAATGGGATTGGATGGGGGTGGGGGATGAGATTGGATGAGGGGGTGGTGAATGGGGAGATGAGATTGGATAAGGGGGGTGAGATTAAATGAGGGAGCTGGGGGATGAGAGTGGATAGGGCGTAGGGGGAAGAGATTGGATGAGGGGGTAGGGGGATGAGATTGAATGGGGTGGGGGGACGAGAGTGGATAGTGGGTGTGGGGGGATGAGAGTGAATGGAGCATAGGGGGATGAAAGGGGATGGGGGTGTGGGAGAGCTGAAAGTGGATGAGGGTGTGTGGGGATAAGAGTGGACAGGGGGTGTGTGGGGATGAGAGTGAATGGGGCATAGGGGGATGACAGTGGATGGGGGTGTGGGGGGATGAGAGTAAAGATAACAATAAGTGGAGTGATTGATTGAAATCACTGCTGATGATTGTATAAAGATAGAGCTGTGTGGGTGATAAGCTGCATTATCTCTAAAAGCAAAATGGCTTTTAACTTTCTATTTCCATATGACAGAGAAAAAGCAGCTTCCATTGTAGAGGGGTGAATGCAAGCCTTGTTTTCACAATTTAACTTCAACAGGGGAGAGGGACGAGCACGATTGCAGCATAGAAGACCACTGCTCATACACGGAGACTAAGGGAAAAATCCCCCCTTTCCTGATTGGGATGATGTTAGTGCTGGGGCAGGGGAAAGCCTTTGTATTCTCGTGGACACAAAGGCATCACACATCCTGCGAAAAGCCAATCTATAGGAACACAGCAGTAAGATCATCTCACACGCCCTATAGGAAACCATCGCTTACCATGTACACTGGTGTGTGAGCTGGAAGATGGGGCTGATCTTTTTTGCATTGTGTGCTGGGAGCTGCTTTTTCTCCTTTAGGAACCTGAAATGGGTGGAAGCAGCTTCCCCCCTCCTGTTTAGGAACCTGGAATGGGTAAGAGCAGGTTCCCCCCTCCTGTTTAGGAACCTGGAATGGGTAAAAGCAGGTTCCCCCCTCCTGCTTAGGAACCTGAAATGGGTAAAAGCAGGTTCCCCCCTCCTGTTTAGGAACCTGGAATGGGTAAAAGCAGGTTCCCCCCTCCTGTTTAGGAACATGGAATGGGTAAGAGCAGGTTCCCCCCTCCTGTTTAGGAACCTGGAATGGGTAAGAGCAGGTTTCCCCCTCCTGTTTAGGAACCTGAAATGGGTGGAAGCAGGTTCCCCCCTCCTGTTTAGGAACCTGGAATGGGTAAGAGCAGGTTCCCCCCTCCTGTTTAGGAACCTGGAATGGGTAAAAGCAGCTTCCCCCCTCCTGTTTAGGAACCTGAAATAGGTGGAAGCAGGTTCCCCCCTCCTGTTTAGGAACCTGGAATGGGTAAGAGCAGGTTCCCCCCTCCTGTTTAGGAACCTGGAATGGGTAAAAGCAGCTTCCCCCCTCCTGTTTAGGAACCTGAAATAGGTGGAAGCAGGTTCCCCCCTCCTGTTTAGGAACCTGAAATGGGTAAGAGCAGGTTCCCCCCTCCTGTTTAGGAACCTGAAATAGGTTGAAGCAGGTTCCCCCCTCCTGTTTAGGAACCTGAAATGGGTGAAAGCAGCTTCTCCCCTCTTGATGATCAAACCTAAAAGTCAGTGATCATGAGAATATCCTGCAGAAGTCCCCAGATATGGTCACTATCTGCTGCCTTAAAGTCTTCAGCTCCAAGACCCAGAGGAAAGAGAATAAAGCAGCAGTGGCAATCACATCGATCTGATCTGCACCATCTGCTGCTGCCTCCACATCTGACAGCTCCCAGCACAGGGCTGCAAGGAGTTCATTTTTTTTTCAGCAGCTCCTAATTGGTTCTGGGCAGCATACAGTTACACAGGGTACTGTTAACCATTCAGTAGTGGATCCAGCACAAGCTAATGGTGGATTAACTGGGGAAGATCTGACGTACGAGCTTCCTCGCCTCTTATTCATTACTTCCCTATGGGAAAAGTCCAGTGTCTTGTGGGACTAAAGGAACATGCAGTTAAAATAAGAAAAAGAGGGAGAGACAGCCAGAAAGAAAATAGCTCTGAGTACACAGACGTGGTCGAAAACCATTTAGCTGAACAGTTTTATCCTGGAGTTATTATATGTACAGCAAGACATCAATAGCAACCATAATGACATTAAATATAATAAAAATAACAAAAAAAGACACTTTCATTTGCAAAATAAGGCCTTACCACTCACTTTGCACATGAACATTAACAGCATTACTACACTAAAGGCCACTTTACACACAGAGATAAATCTTTGGCAGATCTGTGGTTGCAGTGAAATTGTGGACAATCAGTGCCAGGTTTGTGGTTGTGTACAAATGGAACAATATGTCCATGATTTCACTGCAACCACAGATCTGCCAAAGATTTATCTCTGTGTGTGAAGGGGCCTTAAGTCTTATTTGCAAGTGAGCACTAAAGAAAGAGAACCTTATCTTTTCTTACATTTAAAACAAGTTACTAATAACAACCATAATGACATTAAAGATAATAAAAATAAAAAACGACACTTTCTTTTGCAAAATGAGGCCTTGCCACTCACTTTGCACATGAACATTAGCAGCATTACTACACTAAGTCTTATTTGCAAGTGTGCACTAAAGAAAGAGAACCTTATCTTATCGTCTGCAGATGTGATGACTCTTTTTCTCAAGTTTTCCATAACATATACAGAATAGATCTATACTCTGTATGGTTGAGGAGAAATGGGTATTTAACCATCTTATAATGAGAACTATATGGTATATCTATTTAAAAAACATTAGCAACAACCATAATGACATTAAATATAATAAAAATAACAATAAAAGACTCATTTGCAAAATGAGGCCTGACCACTCACTTTGCACATGAACATTAGCAGCATTACTACACTAAGTGTTATTAGCAAGTGTGCACTAAAGAAAGAGGACCTTATCTTATATTTAAAACAAGATACTAATAACAACCATAATGACACTAAAGATATTAAAAATAACAAAAAAAAGACACTTTCATTTGCAAAATGAGGCCTGACCACTCACTTTGCACATGATCATTAGCAGCATTACTACACTAAGCCTTATTTGCAAGTGTGCACTAAAGAAAGAGAACCTTATCTTATCGTCTGCAAATATAATTACTCTTTTTCTCAAATTTTCCATAACATATACAGAGTGGATCTATACTTTGTATGGTTGGAGAAAAGTGGGTATTTGACTATCTTGTAATGGGAACTATATGTTATACTTATTTAAAACAAGATACTAATAACAACTATAATGACATTAAAGATAATAACAATAACTATAAAAACACTTTGATTTGCAAAATGAGGCCTCATCACTTGCACATAAATATTAGCAGCATTACTACACTAAGTCTTATATGCAGCTGTGCACTAAAGAAAGAGAACCTTGTCTTATTGTCTGCAAATATAATGACTCTTTTTCTCAAGTTTTCCATAACATATACAGAGTAGATCTATACAATTGTATGGTTGGGGAGAAGTAGGTAGATGTGATGACTCTTTTACTCAAGCTTTCCGTTACATATGCACAATGGATCTATACCTTGTATGTTTGGGGAGAAGTGGGTATTTAAAACAACATACTAATAACAACAATAATGATATTAAAGATAAAAATAACAATAAAAGACACTTTAATTTGCAAAATAACACCTGACCATTCACTCTGCACATGAACATTAGCAGCATTCGTGTTATGTGCAGGTGTGCACTAAAGAAAAAGAAACTTATCTTATTGTCTGCAGATGTGATAACTTTTTTTCTCACGTTTTCCATAATATATACAGAATAGATCTATACTTTGGTTGAGGAGAAGTGGGTATTTAACTATCTTGTAATGGGAACTACATGTTATACTTATTTAAAATAAGATACTAATAACAACCATAATGACATTAAAGATAATAAAAATAACAATAAAAGACACTTTGATTGGTAAAATGATGCCTGGCCACTCACTCTGCACATGAGCATTAGCAGCATTACTACACTTAGTCTTATTTGCAAATGTGCACTAAAGAAAAAGAACCTTATCTTATTGTCTGCAGATATGATGACTCTTTTTCTCAAGTTTTCCATAACATATACAGAGTGGGTCTATACATTGTATGGTTGGCGAAAAGTGGGTATTTAACTATGTTGTAATGGGAACTATATGTTATACTTACCAATAGGGACTTTAAATTGTGAGCCCCTATGGGGACAGTGTTGCCAATGTATGTAAAGTGCTATGGAATTAGTGGAGCTATATAAGTGAATAAATATATTATTATATTATTTTTATACTTAATTAAAACAAGATACTAATAACATCCATAATGAAATTAAAGCTAATAAAAATAAAACTAAAAGATACTTTGATTTGCATTATGATGCCTGGCTGCACACTCTGCACATGAACATTAGCAGCATTACTACACTAAGTCTTATTTGCAAGTGTGCACTAAAGAAAGAGAGCCTTATCTTATTGTCTGCAGATGTAATGACTCTTTTTCTCAAGTTTTCCATAACATATACAGAGTGGGTCTATACATTGTATGGTTGGGGAAAAGTGGGTATTTAACTATCTTGTAATGGGAACTATATGTTATACTTACTTAAAACAAGATACTAATGACAACCATAATGAAATTAAAGCTAATAAAAATAACACTAAAAGACACTCTGATTTGCATTATGATGCCTGGCTCCACACTCTGCACATGAACATTAGCAGCATTATTACACTAAGTCTTATATGCAGCTGTGCACTAAAGGAAAAGAAAGTTGTGTTACTGACTGCAGATGTTATGACTCTTTTTCTCAGGGTTTTCCTTAATATGTATACAATGGATCTATACATTGTATGGTTAGGAAAAAGTGGGAAGTTAAAACAAGATACTGATAACAATCAATTATATTAAAGATAATAAAAATAACAATAAGGACAC
>NC_134360.1:198746191-198866191 GCF_048569485.1 Anomaloglossus baeobatrachus | reverse complement strand
ACATAGTCTATAACATTCCCTGAGTCACATGGGGCAACTGTGCAAAATTTTGTGATTCCTTTAACGGACACACACACACACACACACACACACACACACACACACAGCTTTAGATATTAGATGATGTCTCTGAACCTCTTTCTGTTGCACTCTATTTGCATGACAAAGGCTCAGCTACTCTCTAGCCGAAACATTGTCACCTGTTCACATTAGCTAATAAATACATATTGTTCTTTGTATTTACTATTGACAAGTGAACACTTTTTTTGCTTGCCTATGTACCGTAGGTTGATATTTTGCAACCTGTGGGCTGGAAGCTATAACTGAGCTTTAACTTGTGTTGTTCCTTTTTTTATTGTATTATATATTCATCTATCTATCTATCTATCTATTTATTTATCTATGTATCTTCATAAAAAAAAAAAATGAAAGCAGCACTATTAATTTCTAATGGCAAAGAATGAGGATTTTATTGGCCCAATGTAATATTTCACTCCATATGAGTTGGATCTTTATCAAGCAGTCCAGAGTCCAAACCAGATCGATTGAAACATTGTATAGAGCCAATAAAGTTCTCTCTTTACAACTGGAATTTTGGAGGGATAACTGCCTATCTTTATGGATTCATCAAGCAACCTAGATACTGAGACTTGCACTCACATATAGTGGAAAATGTGCTGCCCTGGTACTCATCTACCTATCTATCTATCTATCTATATATCCATCTATCTATCTATCTATCCATCTATCTATCCATCTATCTATCTATCTATCTATCTATCTATCTATCCCTCTATCTATCCCTCTATCTATCCCTCTATCTATCCATCTATCTATCTATCTATCTATCTATCTATCTATCTATCTATCTATCTATCTATCTATCTATCTATCTATCTATCCCTCTATCTATCTATCTATCTATCTATCTATCTATCTATCTATCTATATATCTATCTATCTATCTATCTATCTATCCCTCTATCTATCTATCTATCTATCTATCCCTCCATCCATTTATACTTTGATCTATCTATCTATCTATCTATCTATCCATCCATCCATCTATCTATCCTTTGATCTATCTATCGATCGATCCATCCATCCATCTATCCTTTGATCTATCTATCTATCCATCTATCCATCCATCCATCCTTTGATCTATCTATCTATCTATCCATTCATCTATCTATCCTTTGATCTATCTATCCATCCATCATTTGATCTACCCATCTATCCATCTATCCTTTGATCTATCCATCTATCCATTCATCTATCCATCTATCCATCTATCCATCCATCTATCTATCCTTTGATCTATCTATCTATCCATCCATCCATCCATCTATCCTTTGATCTATCTATCCATCCATCCATCCATCTATTCTTTGATTGATCTATCTATCTATCTATCTATCTATCATCTATCTATCCATCTACCCATCTATCTATCTATTTATCTATCTATTTATCTATCTAACCCTCTATTCCTCTATCCCTCTATCTATCTGTCTATCTATCTATCTATCCAATTCTATCTATCTATCTATCTATCTATCTATCTATCTATCTATCTATAAATCTATCTATTTATCTATCTATCTATCTATCTATCTATCTATTTATCTATCTAACCCTCTATTCCTCTATCCCTTTATCTATCTATAAATCTATCTATCAAATCAAATCAAATCAAATAGGCTTTATTGGCAGGACCAAAAAACTATTAGCATTGCCAAAGCAAAAAAAGAAGTGTGACAGGGGAGTAGGTTAGGGTTGTGGGGATGGGGTGTTGGGGCCACAATTTAGGGAGTGATGACCCATTTGGCAGTCTTTAGTACCCCTCATCTTATGACAAGTGGTGACATATTGGGCGGCGATCTCCACCATTGATTCCTCTTCCCCCAGTAGGAAGCAAAGTTTCATCTCCTCGTCCATGGATGGAAAGTCCGGGGTATGGGTGGTAAGTTTCTGGAAGTGGGAGCCCCTCACTGATGAGTATTTGTCACAGTGCAGTAGGAAGTGCGCCTCGTCCTCCAGAGCCCCCTGCTGGCAGTGCTGGCACAGTCTCTTCTCTCGCGGTTTGTATGTCTGTCGGTGCCGCCCTGTTTCCACCTCTAGGCTGTGGGCACTCAGTCTGTAGAGGCTCAGGGTCTGCCTTTCTTTGGGGTGGCGTGACTTTTGCAGATACGGGGCCAGAGTGTAGTCCCTCTGCAGTGACCGGTAGATGGTGAGTTTCTGGGAGTTCTCTAATTCACTCTTCCAGTCCTCGATGTATTGCATCTTGCAGCTCTCTGAGATCTCTTTTATTTGGGCTTTTGTCAGGGTGTGTTGCTGACTTTGGCTGGACTGGCTGCTGGGGTTCCTGGCTTGCTCTGGACTCTGGCTCAGCAGGACTTTATGATGATAGGAGCTGGGGTTGCTGTTCTGCATGTGCGCCTGGTGTGATAGCGCCCTCTTGTCTATACTGAGCCATAAAGGGAATCGGCCCAGCTCTGCCCGACAGGCTATGTTTGAGGTGCTGTGATGGACTTGGAGGAAATAGTTGCAGAACTCCAGATGGAAGACTTCAGTTGGGCTGGAATCCCACTTTGTTTGGTCTGGATAGGTCACTGGGCCCCATACCTCGCTGCCATACAGCAGTATAGGTGTGATGACGCTGTCAAATATCTTGAGCCAGACTCTCACCGGTGGTTTGAGGTGGTACAGTTGTCTTCTGATAGCATAAAAGATTCTGCATGCTTTCCCTTTCAGGGTCTCTGCTGCTTGCTTAAGACTCCCAGTTTGGCTTAGCTCCAGACCGAGGTAGGTATAGCTGCTGGTCTTCTCCAGCGTGGTGCCATTTAGTGTGAGGGAGGGAGTGGAGGTTTCGTTATACTTCCTCTTCTGAAACACCATGACTTTGGTCTTCTTTTGGTTGATGGGCAAAGCCCATGTGGTGCTGAATGTTTCTAGCACAGCCAGGCTATCTTTGAGGCCTTTCTCGGATGGGGAAAGCAGCAGGAGGTCATCTGCGTACAGCAGGATCTTCACCTCTCGGTCATGCAAGCTGAGACCTGGGGTGGGGGAGGATTCCAAGGCTGAGGCCAGTCCATTTATGTAGATATTGAATAGAGTTGGGCTCAGGCTGCAGCCCTGTCTTACCCCGCGGCACTGCCGGAAGAAGGCCGTCCTCTTTCCGTTAACCTTCATGCTGCATCGGTTCTCAGAGTATGAGCTCTTGATCACGTCGTAGGTTTTGCCACCTATTCCACTCTCCAGGAGTTTAAGGAACAGGCCTGGATGCCAAACTGAGTCAAAGGCCTTCTTGAAGTCCACAAAACGTGCAAAAATTTTCCCCTGTTTTTTGTCGTGGACGTGGGTCTTGATGAGGCTTTGCAGGGTGTAAATGGGGTCCGTGGTGTGATGGTTTGGCATGAACCCAGCTTGGCTTCTGCTGAGGGTGCCCCGCTGGGTGAGGAAGGTGATGATCCTTTTATTAATAATGCTGTTAAACAGTTTTCCCAGAATACTGTTAACACAAATCCCTCTGTAGTTTGCTGGATCATATCGGTCTCCGTTCTTGTAGATGGGCGTTATGAGACCTTGATTCCAGCTCTTTGGGAAGTAGCACTCAGGACGTGGGTGAATAGTTTTGCCAGTGCTGCATGTATTTCTGGGGAACTGTATTTGATCATCTCTGGCAGGATGCCGTCACTGCCCGCGGCCTTCTTGCATTTCATAAATTTGATTCTGTCTTCTATTTCCAGCACACTGATTGGTATGTCCAGAGGATTTTGGAAGTCTTTGATTGTCTCCTCCATGTCCCTGAGTTTAGTGGTTAGGTGCTCCTGTTCTGGAGTTAGGTCTTCTTCTGGTATATTCTTGTAGAGGCCTTTGAAGTAGCTGTGCCAGATGTTGCCATTTTGGATGTGGAGGGTGCTATGCTTGGACTTCGTGCCAATATGACTCCAGGTTTTCCAGAATGAGTTATCCTGGAGGGAGTCCTCAAGCTTCTGTAGTTCTTGGGAGAGGTGCCTCCTTTTTTTTTCTCCTTGAGAATGCGCTTGTATTGCCTCTCTATCTATCTATCTATCTATCTATCTATCTATCTATCTATCTATCCTTTGATCTTTCTATCTATCCCTCTTTCGATCCATCCATCCATGTATCTATGTATCTATCTTCTATCATAGAATTAGTTATAATATCTATATTGTTCCATGTGATCACATTTTCTATAGCTCCTAATTGAACTTTCTCACTCTATGTAACATTTTAATACAAATATATTAAAACCAAAATCCCAATAGTAATTGCACAGCTAGCAGAATGTTCTGCCTAGAATGGAAGATAATCTGATTACTAGAAATACAAGTAATTACAATAAAAAGACAAAGGGATAACTCAAAATGATATCACTTGGATCTCCCATCCTCACATGAGAACGGCTAGGCATTGTGACCTGTTATGTGCCATCATTGGACACACCTGCCATTAGATAATATGAGAAGTCAATCTCGAGCAGAGATCCCCTCCAATTGTCCATGATGGACAGGCAGAGATCCCCCTCAATAGTCCATGAGGGACAGGCAGAGATCCCCTCCAATTGTCCATGACGGACAGGCAGAGATCTCCCTCAATTGTCCATGAGGGAAAGGCAAAGATCCCTCCAATTGTCCATGAGGGACAGGCAAAGATCCCCTCCAATTGTCCATGAGGAACAGGCAAAGATCCCCTCCAATTGTCCATGAGGCACAGGCAAAGATCCCTTCCTATGGTCCATGAGGGACAGGCAGAGATTTCCTCCTGTGGTCCATGAGGGACAGGCAAAGATCCCCTCCAATTGTCCATGAGGGACAGGTAGAGATCCCCTCCAATTGTCCATGAGGAACAGGCAGAAATTCCCTCCAATTGGCCATGAGGAATAGGCAGAGATTCCCTCCTATGGTCCATGAGGGACAGGCAGAGATTTCCTCCTATGGGCCATGAGGGACAGGCAGAGATTTCCTCCTATGGTCCATGAGGGACAGGCAGAGATTTCCCCCTATGGTCCATGAGGGACAGGCAGAGATTTCCCCCTATGGTCCATGAGGGACAGGCAGAGATTTCCCCCTATGGTCCATGAGGGACAGGCAGAGATTCCGTCCTATGGTTCATGAGGGACTGGAAGAGATTCCCTCCTATGGTCCATGAGGCACAGAGGGTGCATTTAATATTCTTTTTGTATGCTTTTAGCTTTAATTTGGGAAGGAGTCACCATTTTACATTTTCCAATGACAGTACATAGAGTTTCAGTACATCAATGTGCATGAGAATACAATGGCGTACCGTGGCCCCAGCACTGACATCATGCCTATAGCATCATATACACCAGTATCGGGGTTTTCGGTTAGCCTTCACCCATGAGCAGTGGTGTTGTACAGATGATTGTATGCTGCGGTGATGTACTTCCCTCTCTCCTACATTATTGCAGGGCGCTGAAGTTAAATCGTTACAATGTGAAAACAACAATTGTATTCTCTCCTCTACAATGGAAGCTGCTTTGCTCTGTGTCATATGTAAATAGAAAGTTAAAAGCCATTTTGCTTTTAGAGATAATGCAGCTTACCTCCCACACAGCTCTATCTTTATACAATCATCAGCAGTGATTTCAATCAATCACTCGCCTTATTGTTATCTTTACTTTCCCCCCTTAGAGATTTTTACTGTTATTTAAGCATGAAGTGGAGCTTTGAAGGACTTAACTCCTTCCCCACTGCACACCTTTACTGATTTGGGGGATAATTCATTATAATTAAAGGGTACACGCGGTTTCTTCTGTAGCACAGCAGGTTCCTGAGCATGCCACCAACCTCCATATGCTTACATGGAACGCTGGAATGGGATGATGATAGAATTTGTTACAAGCCGTATAATATATCTGTGTAAACAGGCTGCGGATTACTAGAAGAAGGAGGAAAAAGCTCTTATATTGGGTGGAATGATCTTTTTTGTAGCATAAGAAATCATCATTCTGGATGATGCATCATCCAGGGTAAAGGCGGCGTTACACGCTACGATTTATCTGACGATACGTCGTCAGGGTCACGGTTTTCATGACGCACATCCGGAATCGTTAGCGGCGTCATTGCATGTGACACCTACGTGTGACTCCGAACGATCGCAAATAGGTTGAAAATCGTTGATCGTTGACACGTCGTTCAGTTTCAAAATATTGTTCGTCGTTTGGAACGCAGCAGACATATTGCTATGTTTGACACTCTGCCAACGACAAACAACATCCACACGACCGCCTTGGTTAAACAATATATCGCTGAACGATGTTGCGTCGTTTGTGAGATTTGTACGTGTGACCGCTAATAAATGATCTATGTGCGATCTTGGCAAATTGTAACTACGATCTGGGCGTGTCACATCGCTACTGAGATTGTCAGATAAATCGTAGCGGGTAACGGGGCCTTAAGTCGAGTACTATAGCAGCCTATGGTCATGGGGGGACTTTTAGGACTTTTAGGATAGCGGGGACAGGGGCTGTCCCTCATACTAGGGAACCCTAGGCTATCCATAACCTTAGGGTTACTCTTGATGGTGGAGATGCCCGAGTCATATTCCTTATGAAGAAATCCCGGCACATTTGAGAAAAATATCCAACAAGGAGTGATGATGAAAATTATATTTATTTATTCGTTTTTTTATTTTTGACGTTTCGTGGGACACACTTCACCGCTGATCACCCGTGGCACAGCCCTCTGCATAGCGGTATTATACCCTTTCACTCATTGGAGTTTCCTTTATCTCCCTTGTCTCCACATTGAGAATGTTCATTGATGTCCTCCATATGTGAAAAATCTTTTCTTCCTTCATATCAAATAGTTTTTTGATGAAGGCAAATAGCCGAAACGTCAAAAATAAAAAAAAAGAATAAATAAATATAATTTTCATCATCACTCCTTGTTGGATATTTTTCTCAAATGTGCCGGGATTTCTTCATAAGTATTGTCTAATTTTTCCCTGAGCACTTTCAGTGAGCCAGACCATCTTTTGGATTTGAGTCATATTCCTGGCTATGCTACTGACAAGTACTATTCTGATACCGCCCTCTCAGCATGGAAGGAAAGGACAGGAGTGTGATGGAAAACAGATAAATCAATCAGTTAACCTTTGTTGCCTTTTTGTTGTTACCTTCCTGCTCTTCCTTTTCTCCTGAGTTTCTCATTGTCTATTCCTATGTGTGTGCAGTGTGTCAGAGTTTTAGTTTTCACTTGTCTTCACTTTATCTGTTTTCCAACAATAAGGCTGAAAAGACAAAAGGCGCAAACTTGATATATTCAGCAGATTTTATTGAACTAGAACAATAAAATCTGCTGAATATATCATTTGCTCTCCTGAATCCATTCATGACAACCCATTTCTTCTCTTCCACTGATTGATATTTCACCTCATGGATCCACAGCAGCTGGTTTTTGCACTAACAAGCGTATCATAGGAGTTGTGACTTGCACAACTCACCTAACTGAGTGATTCCCTGCACCCTTTTATACTGGTTTCCACCAGGATAAGACACCAGATTTGCGCTTTTTGTCTTTTCAGCCTCATTGTTGGAAAACAGATAAAGACAGACAAGGGAAAACCAAAACTCTGACATACTGCACACACACAGAAGTAGTTATATGAGTAATTAGTGTGCACACAGCCAAATATTTGGGTAGGTGCTGGAAGATGGGATGTTGGATCCCTTGTAGTATGTAATAAAAGTTCACCGCACTCTTCAAATTTTTCATGCAATAGTGTTTAGTTTATTTGAGACAGACAGATGGTGGACAGTTGGAAATAGCGACAGAGAAACGTTTCAACCCGTTGGGTCTTTATCAAATGAGTCTCAGATCAGCTGAGACACAGGCGCGGGAGTGCCCCTGCCATGACACGTTGAGCGACTCATTTGATAAAGACCCAACGGGTCAAAACATTTCTCTGTCGCTATTTCCAACTGTCCACCATCTGTCTGTCTCAAATAAATTAAACACTATTGCATGAAAATTTTGAAGAGTGCGGTGAACTTTTATTACATACACACAGAAGTAGACAATGAAAAACTCAGGAGAAAAGGAAGAGCAGGAAGGTAATAACAAAAAGGCAACAAGGGTTAACTCCACAATCGCACTCAGCAACATGTATAACAACCACCAGATAGTCTTGATAACAACACCTCACCAGACCAGCAAAGATAAACTATAGCTGGCATAGGTGTATGAATCTAGCCCGCATATATAGGAGTGGAGCAGATGTGATTGGCTTCCCCACAACATGTGATCAAAGGAGACTAACAAGCAGACTAGGAGAGACTAACTCTTGCTAGCCTGCCTATGAATTAGCACTCTGCAGATCGATGCCCAAGTTTATCTGCGTTGATCACAGACACCTGAGAAGTAATCCCGCAGATGTCAGAATGTATAGTCTGAACAGAAACCGATTGCGCAATGATAGTTGGTAAAATTTGTAAAGATCTCCATGTGACACCTATGAACATGCATCATTTGCTTTGCCAGTCTGAGTAAACAAGCATGTAAAGTTTATTGATCAGTGGTCGTATCGTGCCAAAGGTCGGCCCATGTAAAATGACTCTTAAGGGTGCTTTACACGCTGCGACATCGCTAACGATATATCGTCGGGGTCACATCGTTAGTGACGCATATCCGGCGTCGTTAGCGACATTGCAGCGTGTGACACCTAGGAGCAACAATCAACGATCACAAAAACGTCAAAAATTGTTGATCGTTGACATGACGCTCCTTTTCATAATGTCATTGGTGGTGCATGCCGTTAGTTGTTCGTCGCTCCTGCAGCATCACACATCGCTACGTGTGACACTGCAGGATTGACGAACATCTCCTTACCTGCATCCACCGGCAATGAGGAAGGAAGGAGGTGGATGGGATATTCCACCCGCTCATCTCCGCCCCTCCGCTTCTATTGGACGGCTGCCGTGTGACGTCGCTGTGACACCGCACAAATGGCCCCCTTAGAAAGGAGGCGGTTCGCCGGCCACAGCGACGTCACAGGGAAGGTAAGTTCGTGTGACGGGTGTAAGCGATTTTGTGCGCCACGGGCAGCGATTTGCCCATGACGCACAACCGACGGGGGTGGATACGCTCGCTAGTGATCTCGATAGCTAGATTGCAGCGTGTAAAGTGCCCTTTAGTCTATTATGACCTATAGCTATATCTCTTTGATGCTATGATTTTACGCAACTGCCCTACAAAGTTTATTGGTTCATGTTCTACAAGAGATGAAAGAGAGAAGCACATTTCTCTGACTAATGCCGGCGTCACACGGGACTATCTATCGTGCGATCGCACGAGTGATCGTACCCGCCCCCGTCGTTTGTGCATCGCGGGCAATTAGTTGACCGTGGCACACAAAGTTGTTAACCCCCTGTCACACGTACTTACCTCCCGGATGACGTCGCTGTGGGCGGCGAACATCCTCTTCCTGAAGGGGGAGGGACGTTCGGTGTCACAGCGACGTCACACGGCAGCCGGCCAATACAAGCGGAGGGGCGGAGATGAACGGGACGTAACATCCTGCCCACCTTCTTCCTTCCGCATTGCCGGCGGGACGCAGGTAAGCTGTGTTCGTCATTCCCGAGGTGTCACACGGAGTGACGTGTGCTGCCACGGGAACGATGAACAACCAGAGCACAGAAAGAGGACCGACATTTCTAAAATGAGCGACGTGTCAACGAGCAACGATAAGGGGAGTATTTTTGCTCGTTCACAGTCGTTCGGAGGTGTCACACGGTACGATATCTCTGACGATGCCGGATGTGCGTCAATAACGACATGACCCCGACGACATATCGCCCGATATATCGTACCGTGTGACGCCGGCATAAAGTCAAATAGGTACAGAGTAGTATTTCATCAAGATCCACAGGACGGACAAAATACATAAAATGTGGGATATGCAGCAAACTGAAGTGGTACTAGGTTTGTGATTTTTATTCCCCAGACATTCAACTTTTCAATCATATTTGTCTTGGTTAAACAACAATTACTTGACAAAGACCAACATGGTTGAAAATTTTCATACCTGCCTCGTAAATTGAGGTTCTGATCTGGCATAAATTCCAAGTCATACGACAAGGCTCGTTAGAGGGTCACTTTTAACTTTTAAGGGTACTTTACACGCTGTGATCTCGCTAGCGAGATCGCAAGCGATCGTACCCGCCCCGTCAGTTGTGCGACACGGGCAAATCACTGCCCGTGGAGCACAACCTCGCTTACATCCCACCCACCTCCTTCTTTCCGCATTGCCGGTGGAGGCAGGTAAGGAGATGTTCGTCGCTCCTGCGGTCTCACACACAGTGATGTGTGCTGCCGCAGGAACAAGGAACAACATCGCTAATAAGCAGAGAACGATTTTTGGTTTCAGAACGACCTCTCCGCGGCAAACGATTTTAACCGCTTTTGCGTTCGCTTAAGGTCACTCGTACTTGTCACACACTGCGATATCGTTAATGACGTTGGTTGTGCGTCACAAACACCGTGACCCCGACGATAATTTACTAACGATATCACAGCGTGTAAAGTACCCGTTAGGATTGCTACTTCCAATAGATGGCACTAGAGTTCATATCCTTTCCGAGCGACAATTTGCCTCTTAAATAGAAAACCATCTACTACTTTGAACCACTCTGGAATGTAGTCTCTATTATTCTATATTCTACTGTATGTTGTATTGCTGGGGTACTATATAATACAGACTTGTAGAGACTTCTTGCTTTTCCAGCATGAGGATGGGCTATGACTCTAAATTAAATCCAGAGTGTAGTAATTATGTCCAGTTACTACATCTCCGGCTGCCTGGACTAACAAACTATGTAATTATACGTGTTCCTAGTCCTCTACTGTATGATAATTGACACTAACATATCTCCAAATCCAAAAACTACAGCTCAGGTGTATTTAAGATTCCTGCTTAAACAGTTATACCGAAAAAAACAAGCTATCTGCTATTCACAGGATAGGGTGAGGGGTGGGGGGGGGCAATTAATTTCCCCAAAGGGCCATATGAGAGCCTGTGACCGGTGTGGAGGGTTGTACCAATAAGCTGAAATTAATTTTGCTCAACATTAACAAATTAACAAATTATAATTATTATGTATTCATATTAATTGTATCACTTAATATTAAGCAAAATTAAGTATGCTGACATCCTCCTATATACAGTATGAGCCCTCACACATCCCATGGATGCAAATAGTGGTGATATTTGGAAGTCGGCAGCCACGGAGGGGAATGGGCGATAAGGAAGAGTATAGTGTCGCCAACGGTCCACTGTGTTCAGCCCTTCAGCTGTCTCGGTCCATGGGCCAGACGGGAACAACCAGAGGGCCGGATGTCACCTGCGAGCTGCTGTTTACCCAGTCCTAGGATAGGGAATAACACACTGATTGTTAGGATTCTAACCATTGGGTCCTCTCAGTGATCCTGAAATTGGGACTCTGACACCTCATCTTGGGCCTCATACACACATATGTGTAAAAATGTTACTAGTGTCAGCAGTTTATTGTCCATGTGTCCGTTTTTACCATCAGTCATCAGTGTTTTTCAAGGATAGATCATTAACTTAATAAATTACAAAGCCTCTCTTATATCTTTGCGATGTTAAACACGTGCGTCACACTGATGACATCCATGTGTTGTACATACACTGACCCCTAGACTTGTATTGTCCCTTGTCACCCGTGATACCAGAAAAAAAAAGATTGTGTTTTCACAGAAACACGGTCCGTGTAAAAATACATGCATGTGAATAGGTTATAATTAGGGATGATCGAATATGACAAATATTCCGCAATATTCTGCTTCGCGAATATCCGACGAATAGGTGGCCGCTATGCGTATATTCGATGCGCAATGTAAGTTTATGGAAAGCCCAAATAGTTGCTATTCGGGTTCCCAATAGATTTACATTGCGCATCGAATATTCACAAATAGTCGAATAGCGGCGACCTATTCGGCGAATATGGACGTTGCCGAATATTTGAGGTATTCGATCATCCCTAGCTATAATGGATATGTGTGGTGTACATAAAAAATGGATACAACATGTATGTGCCACATGAACATCTGAATTAGGCCTTGAATGGAATGAGGTGCACATTGTTGACCTCCACTCATGGGTGTGATCTAGCCGTTCTCTCCAGTTTGGGTTAACTAATTGTCAAAACAACCATTGGGTCACTGAATTGGCAAGAAGCAACGCCGTGATCCAGTTCTGGTGAGCTGCCTAATTCGACAGACTATTTGTCCTTGGATGCACATTCAGTGTAAATTTATTGTAGACATGTAAGAAGAATCTTTTTTTATACAAAATAAAAGAGTCGGGGCCATATGGTAGTAAGGATGGAACATATATGGGGATAAGGATGACACATGGGGACCAGGATGGAACATATATGGGGATAGGGATGACACATGGGGACCAAGATGGAACATATATGGGGACAAGGATGACACTTGGGGACCAGGATGGAACATATATGGGAACAAGGATGACACATGGGGACCAAGATGGAACATATATGGGGACAGGGATGACACATGGGGACCAGGATGGAACATATATGGGGACAGGGATGACACATGGGGACCAGGATGGAACATATATGGGAACAAGGATGACACATGGGGACCAGGATGGAACATATATGGGAACAAGGATGACACATGGGGACCAAGATGGAACATATATGGGAACAAGGATGACACATGGGGACCAGGATGGAACATATATGGGAACAAGGATGACACATGGGGACCAGGATGGAACATATATGGGAACAAGGATGACACATGGGGACCAGGATGGAACATATATGGGAACAAGGATGACACATGGGGACCAGGATGGAACATATCTGGGGAAAAGGATGACACATGGGGACCAGGATGGAACATCTATGGGGACAGGGATGACACATGGGGACCAGGATGGAACATATATGGGAACAAGGATGACACATGGGGACCAGGATGGAACATATATGGGAACAAGGATGACACATGGGGACCAGGATGGAACATATCTGGGGACAAGGATGACACATGGGGACCAGGATGGAACATATATGGGGACAAGGATGACACATGGGGACCAGGATGGAACATATATGGGAACAAGGATGACACATGGGGACCAGGATGGAACATATCTGGGGACAAGGATGACACATGGGGACCAGGATGGAACATATATGGGGACAGGGATGACACATGGGGACCAGGATGGAACATATATGGGAACAAGGATGACACATGGGGACCAAGATGGAACATATATGGAAACAAGGATGACACATGGGGACCAGGATGGAACATATATGGGAACAAGGATGACACATGGGGACCAGGATGGAACATATCTGGGGACAAGGATGACACATGGGGACCAGGATGGAACATATATGGGGACAAGGATGACACATGGGGACCAGGATGGAACATATATGGGGACAAGGATGACACATGGGGACCAGGATGGAACATATATGGGGACAAGGATGACACATGGGGACCAGGATGGAACATATATGGGAACAAGGATGACACATGGGGACCAGGATGGAACATATATGGGGACAGGGATGACACATGGGGACCAAGATGGAACATATATGGGGACAAGGATGACACATGGGGACCAGGATGGAACATATATGGGGACAGGGATGACACATGGGGACCAGGATGGAACATATATGGGGACAGGGATGACACATGGGGACCAGGATGGAACATATATGGGGACAAGGATGACACATGGGGACCAGGATGGAACATATATGGGAACAAGGATGACACATGGGGACCAAGATGGAACATATATGGGAACAAGGATGACACATGGGGACCAGGATGGAACATATTTGGGAACAAGGATGACACATGGGGACCAGGATGGAACATATATGGGGACAAGGATGACACATGGGGACCAGGATGGAACATATATGGGAACAAGGATGACACATGGGGACCAGGATGGAACATATATGGGGACAGGGATGACACATGGGGACCAGGATGGAACATATATGGGGACAGGGATGACACATGGGGACCAAGATGGAACATATATGGGGACAAGGATGACACATGGGGACCAGGATGGAACATATATGGGGACAGGGATGACACATGGGGACCAGGATGGAACATATATGGGGACAGGGATGACACATGGGGACCAGGATGGAACATATATGGGGACAAGGATGACACATGGGGACCAGGATGGAACATATATGGGAACAAGGATGACACATGGGGACCAAGATGGAACATATATGGGAACAAGGATGACACATGGGGACCAGGATGGAACATTTATGGGAACAAGGATGACACATGGGGACCAGGATGGAACATATCTGGGGACAAGCATGACACATGGGGACCAGGATGGAACATATATGGGGACAAGGATGACACATGGGGACCAAGATGGAACATATATGGGAACAAGGATGACACATTGGGACCAGGATGGAACATATATGGGAACAAGGATGACACATGGGGACCAGGATGGAACATATATGGGAACAAGGATGACACATGGGGACCAGGATGGAACATATATGGGAAAAAGGATGACACATGGGGACCAGGATGGAACATATCTGGGGACAAGGATAACACATGGGGACCAGGATGGAACATATATGGGAACAAGGATGACACATGGGGACCAGGATGGAACATATCTGGGGACAAGGATGACACATGGGGACCAGGATGGAACATATATGGGAACAAGGATGACACATGGGGACCAGGATGGAACATATATAGGGACCAGAATGACACATGGGGACCAGGATGGAACATATATGGGAACAAGGATGACACATGGGGACCAGGATGGAACATATATGGGAACAAGGATGACACATGGGGACCAGGATGGAACATATATGGGGACAAGGATGACACATGGGGACCAGGATGGAACATATATGGGAACAAGGATGACACATGGGGACCAGGATGGAACATATATGGGGACAAGGATGACACATGGGGACCAGGATGGAACATATATGGGGACAGGGATGACACATGGGGACCAGGATGGAACATATATGGGGACAGGGATGACACATGGGGACCAAGATGGAACATATATGGGGACAAGGATGACACATGGGGACCAGGATGGAACATATATGGGGACAGGGATGACACATGGGGACCAGGATGGAACATATATGGGGACAAGGATGACACATGGGGACCAGGATGGAACATATATGAGAACAAGGATGACACATGGGGACCAAGATGGAACATATATGGGAACAAGGATGACACATGGGGACCAGGATGGAACATATATGGAAACAAGGATGACACATGGGGACCAGGATGGAACATATCTGGGGACAAGGATGACACATGGGGACCAGGATGGAACATATATGGGGACAGTGATGACACATGGGGACCAGGATGGAACATATATGGGGACAAGGATGACACATGGGGACCAGGATGGAACATATATGGGGACAGGGATGACACATGGGGACCAGGATGGAACATATATGGGGACAAGGATGACACATGGGGACCAGGATGGAACATATATGGGGACAAGGATAACACATGGGGACCAGGATGGAACATATATAGGGACCAGAATGACATATGATGACCAGAGTGGGAAACATATGGTCACCAGGATGGGAGACATATGGAGAATATATGGGGACCAGGACGGAGGGAAAATGGGGACTATGGAGGACATATGGGGACCGGGATGGGGGACATTACAGGAAGGGCCCAGGATGGGGACATTATTACAGAAAAGGACCAAGTCAGAGGATATAAGGGCCTAGGATAAGGGCATTACTACAGGGATGTGCCAAAATTGGTGACATGATTTCTGTATAGGGGTCAGATTAGGAACATACATTATTAGTTTGTGGTGGCAATTGGGGGACATTATTACTGCTGTAACATATTTTACTTTTCAGGATACTATTTTCAATGGAGGGTAGGGAAAAAGAGGCGCAGATAGGCAAATATCACTTTTTTTTCTTCATCTGGTAAAGTGTAGAAAATGTAGGAAAAAGTGGGGAATGTGTTCTAGAAAGAATCACCTATGGATGTGTGATTTTCTGCAAAATTGAGTCCAGGCAGGAAGAACTGATAGCGATCAGCACTGGATGAAAAAGAGAGCAGAGATGAATTGAATAGGGAATAACGGGTTATTTTGGGTGTATCACTTTATACAATATTACATGCAACATCCATACAACATACAAGTGAATCTCAATAAATTAGAATATGAGCAAAAAGTTAATTTATTTCAGTAATTCAATACAGAAAGGGAAACACATATTTTGTATAGAGTCATATTATATATTGCAATTCATTTGGAAATCGCGGTCCCAGAGTCTGGAGGAAGACTGGAGAGGCCACAATCCAAGCTGCTTTAGGTCTAGTGTGAAGTTTCCACAATCAGTGATGGTTTGGGGAGCCATGTCATCTGCTGGTATAGATCCACTGTGATTTATCAAGACCAAAGTCAGTGCAGCCGTCTACCAGGAAATTTTAGAGCACTTCATGCTTCCCTCTGCCGACAAGCTTTTTGGAGATGGGAATTTAATTTTCCAGCAGGACTTGGCACCTTTCCACACTATCAAAAGTACCAATACCTGGTTTACTAACCACAGTACCACTGTGCTTGATTGGCCAGCAAACTCACCTGACCTAAACCCCATAGAAAATCTATGGAATATTGTCAAGAGAAAAATGAGAGACACCAGATCCAACAATGCAGACGAGCTGAAGGCTGCTATCAAAGCAACCTGGGTTCCATAACACTTCAGCAGTGCCACAGTCTGATCGCCTTCATGCCATGCCGCATTGATGCAGTAATTCATGCAAAAAGAGTCATGATCAAGTATTGAGGCATTTACTGTACAGACTTTTCAGTAGACGCCAACATTTCTGAGTTTATAATTATTTTTTCAATTGGTCTTTATGTAATATTCTAATTTTCTGAGATAATGACTTTTGGGTTTTCATTGGCTGTAATCCATAGTCATCAACATTAACAGAAATTAAACACATGAAAATAGATCCCTCTAATGACTCTATATAATATACACTGTGTGCAGAATTATTAGGCAAATGAGTATTTTGATCACATGATAATTTTTATGCATGTTGTCCTACTTCAAGCTGTATAGGCTGAGAGCCAACTACCAATTAAGTAAATGAGGTGATGTGCATCTCTGTAATGAGGAGGGGTGTGGTGTAATGACAGCAACACCCGATATAAGGTGTGCTTAATTATTAGGCAACTTCCTTTCCTTTGGCAAAATGGATCAGAAGAGACATTTGACGGGGTCTGAAAACTCCAAAATTGTGAGATGTCTTGCAGAGGGATGCAGCAGTCTTGAAATTGGCAAACGTTTGAAGCGTGATCACCGAACAATCAAGCATTTCATGGCAAATAGCCAACAGGGTCGCAAGAAGCGTGTTGGGCAAAAAAGGCTTCAAAATAACTGCCTTTGAATTGAGGATGCCCTTGAATTGAGGAAAATCAAGCATGAAGCTGCCAAGATGCCATTTGCCACCAATTTGGCCATATTTCAGAGCTGCAACGTTACTGGAGTATCAAAAAGCACAAGGTGTGCCATACTCAGGGACATGGCCATGGTAAGGAAGGCTGAAAAATAGCCTTTGAACAAGAAACATAAGATAAAACATCAAGACTGGGCCAAGAAATATCTCAAGACTGATTTTTCAAAGGTTTTATGGACTGATGAAATGAGAGTGACTCTTGATGGGCCAGATGATTGGGCCATAGGCTGGATCAGTAAAGGTCAGAGAGCTCCACTCTGACTCAGACGCCAGCAAGGTGGAGGTGGGGTACTGGTATGGGCTGGTATCATCAAAAATGAACTTGTGGGACCTTTTCGGGTTTAGAATGGAGTGAAGCTCAACTCCCAGACCTACTGCCAGGTTCTGGAAGACAACTTCTTCAAGCATTGGTACAGGAAGAAGTCAGTATTGTTCAATAAAAATATGATTTTCATGCAGGACAATGCTCCATCACATGCATCCAACTACTTCACAGCGTGGCTGGCCAGTAAAGGTCTAAAAGATGAAAAAATAATGACATGGCCCCCTTGTTCACCTGACCTGAACCCCATAGAGAATCTGTGGTCCCTCATAAAATGTGACATCTACAGGGAGGGAAAACAGTACACCTCTCGGAACAGTGTCTGGAGGCTGTGGTGGCTGCTGCACGCTATGTTGATCGTAAACAGATCAACCAACTGACAGAATCTATGGATGGTAGGCTGTTGAGTGTCATCATAAAAAAAGGTGGCTATATTGGTCACAAATTTTTTTGGGTATTGTTTTTGCATGTCAGAAATGTTTATTTCTAAATTTTGTGCAGGTATATTGGTTTACCTGGTAAAAATAAACAAGTGAGATGGGAATATATTTGGTTTTTATTAAGTTTCCTAATAATTCTGCACAGTAATAGTTACCTGCAGAAACAGATATCCTCTAAGATAGCCAAATCTAAAAAACCCCACTCCAACTTCCAAAAATATTAAGCTCTGATATTTATGAGTCTTTTGGTTTGATTAAGAACATAGTTGTTGAAAAATAATAAAAAAAATCCTTTAAAATACAACTTGCCTAATAATTCTGCACACGGTATATAGAAATAGATCCCTCTGTGTGTAATGACTATATATTATATACAGGAATAGATCCCTCTGTGTGTAATGACTCTATATAACGTATAGGGATAGATCCCTCTGTGTGTAATGACTATATAATATATAGGAATAGATCCCTCTGTGTGTAATGACTATATAATATATAGGAATAGATCCCTCTGTGTGTAATGACTCTATATAATATATAGGAATAGATCCCTCTGTGTGTAATGACTCTATATAATATATAGGAATAGATCTCTCTGTGTATAATGACTCTATATAATATATAGGAATAGATCCCTCTGTGTGTAATGACTATATAATATATAGGAATAGATCCCTCTGTGTGTAATGACTCTATATAATATATAGGAATAGATCCCTCTGTGTGTAATGACTCTATATAATATATAGGAATTGATCACTCTGTGTGTAATGACTCTATATAATATATAGGACTAGATCCCTGTATGTGTAATGGCTCTATATAATATATAAGAATAAATCCTTCTATGTGTACTAACTCAATATAATATATAGAAATAGATCCCTCTGTGTGTAATGACTATATAATATATAGGAATAGATCAATCTGTGTTTAATGACTCTATATAATATATAGCAATAGATCCCTCTGTGTGTAATGACTCTATATAATATATGGGAATAGATCCCTCTGTGTATAATGACTCTATATAATATATAGGAATACATTCCTCTGTGTGTAATGACTATATATAATATATAGGAATAGATCCCTCTGTGTGTAATGACTATATATAATATATAGGAATAGATCCCTCTGTGTGTAATGACTCTATATAATATATAGGAATCGATCCCTCTGTGTGTAATGACGCTATATAATATATAGGAATAGATCCCTCTGTGTGTAATGACTCTATATAATATATGGGAATAGATCCCTCTGTGTATAATGACTCTATATAATATATAGGAATAGATTCCTCTGTGTGTAATGACTATATATAATATATAGGAATAGATCCCTCTGTGTGTAATGACTCTATATAATATATAGGAATCGATCCCTCTGTGTGTAATGACTCTATATAATATATGCGTTTCCCTTTTTGTATTGAATTACTGAAATAAATTCACTTTTTGATGATATTCTAATTTATTGAGATGCACTTGTATTTATCATGGATTTGGACACTATTTAAAAAATATCTTGGATGTTTTTATTGTTGTAATATTCTGCATTTTCACATTGTCCATTGATGTAACAAAGTGATAGATAAGTTTGCACCTTAATGACTCATTTAAACAAGAAATCATGTATTGTATTTTGTATTGTTATCGTCATTGCCATTTTATGTTGCATAAACTAACAAACTCAGCTTTCCTGCATGATAAATTTAGCTCCTCTGCATGAGTATACGTGACTTGCTATGAGCAGTTTATATATCTTTGGTTTACGAAAGAAAAATATCTACATTGCATAACCCAATTCAAACAGACATTGAATTATATATCACTTCCGCCATTTAATAATCCAAATACCAGGAGTTTGTTCCTACTGGATACCAAATTATTTCTATTTCATTTGAAAAAAAAAAAGTAGATATCTTTTATTATCTGTAGCTATTGCAGACAGAACATTTTGGGGAATAAAAAAAAGGTTTTTTCCCTTTTTATCAATATTTAAACGGAGCGAAGGCGCCCCCTGCCGGTCAAACCTTCAGACAGGCATTGGTGAAGACACAGAACATCTGAGGATGAGGCAAAGTCTCTCTTTCCACCCGTTTGGAGAGAATTTTAAAAAAAAATCATAATAGTAAATGACTATTTTATAGCTTCAATTGCAATTAGGTTTTATATATTTATTTGTTTATTTTTTGGCTTTATCGCTTTACTATTTATGCCCTTTTGAGCTTTTCAAGCTCTGAATAACCATAGTCTATGAGAAAAGGATCTTTAGAAGGCAGGATTCAGACTGAGCTACAAGAAAGGACAGCCTTCTATTACAACACCATATGATTAACGGCAAGCAGATGCTTCATCATTGTTCTTGGCTTTACAGCTAACCACAAGAGTTCTATATACATAGTGAATACACGCCGCATAAGTGCTGGGTGTGGGGAGCCAAGTCAGATATTTTTATATTTTTTTGCAATCCTATTTCTGGTCACTTCTCCCGTCTACATTATTTCTAGTGGCTGCTGGAAGTGGTAATTACTCCTTAATTATATTCCAACAACCCTATTCGTGGCCGTCAATAAAAAATTATACAGTCTGCCTTCTATCTGAAAATGAGCTTAACCTTGAGAGACAGCATCTCATTGGATTTGCTTGTGAATAAAGGATATTAGAAGCCGCCTGATGTACCTTTTTAACAACCTTGAGTCACAGATGCAGTTGCATTGTATATATACAATAATGTACAATAGTGCATTCAATGTTATTTACAGGAAATTCTAAATAAAAGAAATATGAGGAAACAAAAGAGAGCGAATGCTAATGAGGAAGTGTAAACAGATTCGTCAGGTTTATTAGTTTAGCAATGAAAATATATTTGTTCTGATAGAGCATACTTGCCGATAGTGAGAAAAACATGCTGCACATATTTCATGGTTGTCTACTCTTTTTCTATTTTTTTCTGACTGTGTGTATTTATCAAAACTGTTTAATTCTTATAGTCACCTGGGCTCTTTCTCTATCATGGAGGATTGGACCGACCAATTGGCTGCTGGACAACAGAGTCCATAGGCTCTGTCCGAGATTCAAAGCCGTTGCCTTTTGCACACCAAGTGAGAAGCCTACCACTAGACCAATGAGGTTTTCCCTTCTTTTTCCATTTTTTTCTGACTGTGTTTATTTATCAAAACTGTTTAACACCTGAGCTCTTCCTCCATAATGGAGGATTGGACCGACCAATTGGCTGCAGGCCAACAGAGTCCATGGGCTCTGTCCGAGATTCAAAGCCGTTGCCTTTTGCACCGCACATGAGAAGCCTACCACTAGACCAATGAGGTTTTCCCCTCTTTTTCCATTTTTTTCTGACTGTATTTATTTATCAAAACTGTTTAACACCTGGGCTCTTCCTCCATAATGGAGGATTGGACCAACCAATCGGCTGCAGGACAACAGAGTCCATGGGCTCTGTCCAAGATTTGAAGCTGTTGCCTTTTGCACCCCCCATGAGAAGCCTACCCCTAGACCAATGAGGAAAATTAATTCCCCTAATTCTTAGATAGTACTAACTTATATAAGACAGCCAAAAAAGGGTCAGATTAACTATTGTAGTTCACGCTGCTTGGTACACTGATGAGCAAAAGGGTAACAATGTTTTGAACTTTTCACTTTCAAGCTCCATATCTCACCATCCACTACATCTTGGAACATGATACAACCTTCATTTGATAGACAATCATCTTGGCTATCTCATACATAAATCTGAATTGCAACTATTTAGCATATGAGTGTACAAAAAGGAGAACAGGAGTTATATATGTTTAGGTATTTTTTAATTTATGTTTCCATGCAAAAAAAGGTGATAGCACACACATAAAAACAATGAATGCGTCATAAAAAACAAAAAGGGACACTAATGTCTGTTATAGTTTTTGCATAGAAAAATAAATAAAACAATATCTAAACACATATAAGGCTATGTGCACACGCTGCGTTTTTATGACGCTGCATTTTTGTGCGTTTTTGGCCGCTAAAAACGCACAAAAACGCACCCCCGGCAAAAAAACGCTGCAAAAAACTGCGTGTGTTTTTATCGCGATTTGGTGCGTTTTTGGCTGCGTTTTGCTGCGTTTTTGATCTCTGCATTTTGCTGCGTTTTTCCAATGCATTGCATGGGGGGAAAAGGCAGAAAAACACAGGAAAGAATTGACATGTCCATTTTTTTTTAAGCTAAAACACGCAGCTTAAAAAAAAGTTGTGTGCAGACAGAAAAAATGAAAACTCATAGACTTTGCTGGGGAAGCAAAGTCATGCAGTTTTGAGGCCAAAAACGCACCCGAAAAACGCGCAAAAACGCCGCGAAAAATGCACTGTGTGCACATAGCCTAACTGTTCTCCTGTTTGCATACTCTTCTTGTGGAGTTTGTGTATGTGGTTGGGTGACTATATCTTGGTACCCATCCACAATCATGATTTGTATGGTTAAAAGGAGATTTTCTGAACTAAGTATTTACATATGATTTGTTTTGCAGATTCTTGTCATGTCTCTGCATTGTTACTGGTTTGCTCTAAAATATCTACATTTTATTTTCTAATATTTTGTTAGTATTTTGTAAATTCACCTTTGGCTTTCACCACGGCCTGAACCCTTCTGGGCTCTCTATCACATTCAAGCATGTCTCGACCAAAATCTGAACCAACGTCTCTTCTACACATTCCCAATGTTGGTGCATACTGGACGGACTCACTTGGGTATGTATACAACTTTTGCTTCAACTCTACCCACAAGTGTTCGATTGGGTTGAGGATCGGGGACTGTGGGAGCCAATGCAGCACCTCTACTTTATGATCATTGAACCATTTCTTTGTTAATCTAGAAATATGCTCCGGGTCATTGTCCTGCTGGAACACTGTCGTCCTTTCATACCTATAGTACTCGAGTGTACATTAAACTCGTCTTGTAGGATACTCACATATACATCAGCATTGAGGCTACCATCAATCCTGGTCTAGCATCCAATAACTTTAGCTGTGAAAAAAACACATATCATTAGACTTCCTCCACTGAACTTGACAGTTCTTTCAACTTCTTGATCCATTAGCCCCCTTTTCCCTTGTTCATTACAGGCCCATTTGCACCCATCATAACCTAGTTGATAAATTTTTATTTCATTGCCCCAAATCACTTGTTTCCAATCTTCTAATGTCCACTTTTCATACTTTTTTTTTTTTTATTGCAAACTCGGTCCGATGCTTCTTCTGACGATATTGAAGTCGAGTCTTCTTAACCTTTTTTTCTGGCCACAATTACAGATTTGTGTAATGTGCATCACATGGTGCTTGCATGGACATTTGTGATCTCACTATTATGAATCATATGAGCCGTCTCCACTGCCGTGTTTATCACGCCAGACCTGGTAGACCATGTGATGAGCCGACTTGTTGACTTCGGTATTTTGCCTGGTTCTTGGCTTTTGAATAAATGGATGGATGGACTACATTTTGTATTCATCCAACTGTCATGGCACTCACATGATGCAGTTTGGTAGTTTTTTGGCCGAGAGACTGCTATCATTGACCTAGCTCAGGGGTCTCAAACACGCGGCCCGCGGGCCACATGCGGCCCCTCAGGGTAGTTCGTGCGGCCCCCAGGCCCGTGCCCCTGGTCACTATCGTGGCCGGTGCAGGGGCCGCAGCCACTGTCTGCACTTTATGGCAGATGAATGTGTTGCTGGCGCTGCGCTCTCGCGCCGGCAATACAATCATCTCACATAAATCACTGACAGTGACACTGCAGCTGCCGCGATAGTGACCGGGGGAACGGGCCTGGGGGCCGCACGAAGCAGAGATGAGGCAGCGGAGGGAGCGCGGGACAGGTGAGAAGAATGGTGTGTGTGTGTGTGTGTGTGTGTGTGGGTGTGTGTGTCTTGGACGTTAACCCCTTAGCGACCTATGACGTACTGGGTACGTTATGGCTCCCTGGTACTTAAGGACCCATGACGTACCCAGTACGTCATGGCGAAATCGCGGCCCCAGTGGCTGCGATCGCTGCAAATATCTTAGATTCGGAGAGGAGGGGACCTCAGGAGGGGTGGTGTCTCCTCCCTGGACCTACGGAGGCTGTGATTGGCTGAGCGGCGTTCGTCAGCCAATCACAGCCACTAATGTTTCAGGCATTGAAAATCGCTGAAACATTGAAATCCAGCCAAGATCAGGGCAGCTGTAGCCCTGATCATTGGCTGGAGCTGGGTGACCTGTGTTTCACCCGCCCCCAGCTCTGATTGGAGAGACCGGCCTTGTGACCGATCTCTGCAATCACTGTGGATCTGGGGCCAGAGACCACTCCCCTCAGCTTCACTCCGGCGTCTGTGTGGAAGGTGAGTGGAGGTGCTGACCCATTACTACAGGATGGGGACAAAGTGTGCACATTACTATGAGATGGGGATAAGGCTGGGGACATTACTATAGGATGGGGACATTACTATAGGATGGGCACAATACTATTGGATGGAGACATTATTACTATAGTATGGGGACATTACTATAGGATGGGGACTAGGATGGGCACATTACTATAGGATGGGGACTAGGATGGGCACATTACTATAGGATAGGGACTAGGATGGGCACATGACTATAGAATGGGGACAAGGCTGGGGACATTACTATAGGATGGGGCCAAGGTGGGCACATTACTATAGGATAGGGGCTAGGATGGGCACAGTACTATAGGATGGGGACAAGGCTGGGGACTTTACTATAGGATGGGGACATTACTATAGAATGGGGACAGTACTATAGGATGGGGACATTGCTACAAGGCGACAAGGATGGGGAACATTACTATAAGATGGGGGACAAGGATGGACACATTACTATAGATTGGGGACAAGGATGAATACATTACTGTGGGATGGGGACTAGAATGGGGCACAATACTACAAGGGGACAAGGATGGGCACGTTACAACAATATGGGGAACATTACTAAACGATGTTGTTTAAAATTTCTATATAGTGCTAATTGTAAGACTATTAGTTACAAGAAAGGAATAAAATGTAAAAAAAAAAAAAAATGTTTATATTTAAACAAAGTGTGCACGTTTGCTATAATGAACAAGTGAAAATGTTCAAAATCAGTGATCCCAAGGTGTGTAAAAAAAATAAAATATATTATATATGGTACCAATAAAAATGTCACTTTGTCCTGCAAAGAATGCGGCCCCCCAAATTATTTTTTTTCCTCTGTGCGGCCCATACACCCAGCTGAGCTTGAGACCCCTGACCTAGCTGATACCATTTCACTTTTCTTGAGAAATGTTTTTCATGGCTGCTCAATTCGAACCAGTGACCTTTCCCACAGGAATCAACCGAATAACACTCTGAGCTATTACGCAATATGAAAACAGATTGTAATTTGTAGTATTCAGTAAGAAAACTATTTTCCATCACAAATAGCAAAACAGTAACAATGCAAGAGATGACAACAATCTGCATAACTAATCATATGCTAAATAGTTGCAAGTCAAATTTTTGTATGAGATAGCCAAGATGATTGTCTATACAATGAAGGTAGACTCGCAGTAGAAGCTGTGGTGGATGGTGAAATATAGAACCTGAAAGTCAAAAGTTCAAAACATTGTAACTAGGGCTGATCGAATACTTTGATTATCCGGCTTCGCAAATATTTTCCGAATACCTCGCCGCTATTCGACTATTCACGAATATTCGATGTGCAATGTAAGTCTATGGGAAACCTGAATAACAACTATTCAGAACTATTCGGGCTTCCCATAGACTTACATTGCGCATCGAATAGTCGAATAGCAGCGAGGTATTCGGAAAATATTCGCCAAGCCGGATAATCGAAGTATTCGATCATCCCTAATTGTAACCCTTTCCTCATCATACTTTAAGCCTGTCTATTCTAAATTTCCAACACCAGACAAACTTTGGCAGAGTTTGTGCCACAATTATTTTTTTGCCTCTATGTGTCGTATGCCTATTTTTACCAAAAAATGTTTCAGTAGGCCATGCCTTTTTGTAGGATAATGAACAAAAAGTATATAAGGCAGAAAATAAATATGGTTATGAAAGACAGCTTTTTTTAGCTGATTATGTCAGAAATCTAGTGTATTTACATTGATAATTAGGCGACAATGTTCAAATGATTGAACTATGGCATTATATTAAATGTATTATATGATCTTTTTGAAATATATGCGACTATTGTATGATAATATCATAGATTCTATTGGGACTCTATACACTTAGTATCTTTGCTATTTACAGTAGAACCACTTTGAAATGACAACTAAATATTGCATTGATACTAAATGTTTACTAGATGGTTGTAACTAACAATAGCACTATCTTAGCCACCAGAGTTTCCGATATAATAATACTATATGGGGTCTACCATAGGAGGGGAATGACAGAAACTCATATTGCAGTTACTGATGATGATTAGACAGCTCCTATCATACAGTTATAAGGAAGGTGTTCACAATTCAGCTTGACTATATACTTCTGCTCTCAGGGCTATTTAGGCAATTATAAAGAGGAGATAATTACACTATATTCCCATCACGTAAAAAAGATACTGGCTCTTGTTGTATATATGATAAAAAAAAAGTGTCAATTCAATCAGAAAGGTACAGTGATATAAAAACAATAGCTGAACTGTTTCTTTAAATTCCATCAGCCATGTTTCCTTACTGGCACCATTATAAGGCCTAAGACACATAGCATGAAAATCAGAGCGAGTGGAATGCGAAAAAAAATGCCATTCCACTCGGACCAATATTAGCCTATGTGCCAGCACCCATGAGCAATTATTTTCTCAGCCCTAATCGGACCGAGAAAACAATCGCAGCATGCTGCGGGTGCAATGTGATCCTAGATTCTTTTGCACCCATTCAAGTGTATGGGGCGAGAGAAAAATCGCACTGCACTCGCATTACACCGAGGGTAGGGCGAGAATGGGAATAGCCGGCAACGGAGGAGAGAGGGAGATAAATCCCTCCCTCCTCAACGCTGGCCCGCCCCCCGCAGCTGAGGACCGATTGCATGATTGGACCTCAGTCGCAGTGACACTGGAATGACACTCGGCTCCTGCTGTGCTTCCAGCGTGAGCCGAGTATCATGTGAGGATCGAAGTAGTGCCCCATGTGGCCCCAGCCTAATTCTAAGTGCCATGTTGAACAAAACAAAAAAGACAATTAAATAAAAAAAATGTGGTGGCATGTACTTTTCTAATGATTTTTGCTAATGATGTATAAATGGAATTTGAGATTGTATTTTTACTTTTACAACATTTTTTTGCATTGGCAATATAATTGCTAGTTACACAATTATTTATTTGTTATATCCATTTTTGTAAGCAACCTCAGCCCAACCCTAAATTTAATCTTCCAAAGTAGAAACATTTCAGATACTTAACAAAATGTTAATCTGAGTGATTACACGCACTTTTGGTCCAGTACTTGGGGCTACAATTTAGTCACAAAATTGCATCCCCAAATCAGACTTAAGCCTGCTTTACACGTTGCAATTTCGCATACGATATCGTATGCGATTTGCAACGCCCCCATCGTATGTGTGGCACGTTCAATTTGTTGAACGTGCCGCACAAACGATTCACCCCCGTCACACGTACTTACCTTCCATACGACCTCGATGTGGTCGGCGAACATCCACTTCCTGGAGTGGGAGGGACGTTCGGCAGCCGGCCAATAGAAGTGGAGGGGCGGAGCTAAGCGGGACGTAAACATCCCGCCCATCTCCTTCCTTCCGCATTGCTGGCCGTGAGCCGCGGGAGGCAGGTAAGATCTGTTCATCGTTCCCGAGGTGTCACACACTGCGATGTGCGCTACCCTGGGTACGATGAACAATCTGACGTGCAATTCTAGAGAAAGGTACGATGTGTATGCGATACACAACATCGCTCAGACCTATCAAACTACTTACCTGCCTAGCGACGTCACTGTGACCGGCGAACTGCCTCCTTTCTAAGGGGGCGGTTCATTCGGCGTCACAGCGACGTCACTAAGCGGGCGCCCAATAGAAGCGGAGGGGCGGAGATGAGCAGGACGTAACATCCCGCCCACCTCCTTCCTTCCGCATTGCCGGCGGCCACATGTAAGGTGAGGTTCCTCGTTCCTGCGGTGTCACACATAGCGATATGTGCTGCCGCAGGAATGACGAACTACATTGTACATGCTGCAGTAACGATAATTGGGAATAGGGGGCATGTCACCGATTAGCGATTTTGCACGTTCTTGCGACGATGCAAAATCGCTCATAGGTGTCACATGCAACGACATTGCTAAAGCAGCCGGATGTGCGTCACAAATTCCGTGACCCCAAAGAGATCGCTCGAGCGATGTCGTAGCGTGTAAAGTGGCCTTTAGGATGTTAAACTAGCCACATAAGGAAATTGTGGTTGCAGAATTAAATAACACATTTTTGTTTTGTTATGTTTTTTATTTTAGCTCTTTATTATGAAGATTTTAGCTTTTATAGTTTAGATAATCTAGGACTAATTTTCACTAAAACTAAATGACGTTAGGATGAGACATTCAGTTGTGGGGGTTGACTTTTTCCCCTGTATGACATTGACTAATCATATGCAGGAAGTATCATACAAGGGGAAAAAAAAACAAGCCCCCAGAGAATGTCAATCTTGGCTTTCTCTGTGTGAGATATGTAATGGCACATAGCAAGGCTCACATCACTGATCTCACAGCTTGCACCTACTGTGATGACAAAAGGGGGAGAAGAGGAGAGTAGAGATATAAAAAACGTCTTGCTGCTCTGCTCTCACAGTCATGTCAAGTCTGCTCTACTCCCCTCACCTCCACTATGACAGTGCCCTGAAAAGAGAGCTGCATATGAGAAAGATGATTGTAATGACTCACAGCTCTGCTCTATCCCCCTCACCCCACTCTGACAGTGCCATGGGAAGAGAGCTGCATATGAGAAAGATGATTGTAATGACTCACAGCTCTGCTCTATCCCCCTCACCTCCACTATGACAGTGCCCTGAAAAGAGAGCTGCATATGAGAAAGATGATTGTAATGACTCACAGCTCTGCTCTATCCCCCTCACCTCCACTATGACAATGCCATGGGAAGAGAGCTGCATATGAGGAACGTGATTTTAACGACTCTCAGCTTTGCTCTACCCCCCTCACTTAGGCCTCACAGTGGACTCTGACAGTGCCATGGGAAGAGAGCTGCATATGAGGAAGGTGATAGCAATGACTCACAGCTCTGCTCTACCCCCCTCACCCCCACTCTGACAGTGCCATGGGAAGAGAGCTGCATATGAGAAAGGTGATTGTAACTACTCACAGCTATCCCCACTGTGACAGTGCCATGGGAAGAGAGTTGCATTTGAAGAAGGTGATTGTAATGACTCACAGCTCTGCTCTCCCCCCTCACCCCCACTCTGACAGTACCATGGGAAGAGAGCTGCATATGAGGAACGTGATTGTAATGACTCACATTGCATATGCTCTACCGTCCTCACCCCCACTCTGACAGTACCATGAGAAGAGAGCTGCATATGAGGAAGGTGATAGCATTGACTCACAGCTCTGCTCTCCCCCTTCACCCCCACTCTGACAGTGCCATGGGAAGAGAGCTGCATATGAGGAAGGTGATAGTAATGACTCACAGCTCTGGTCTCCCCCCTCACCCCCACTCTGACAGTGTCATGAGAAGAGAGCTGTATATGAGGAAGATGATCATCATCACTCACAGCTCTGTTCTACCCTCCTCACCCCCTTCTCTGACAGTGTCATGAGAAGAGAGCTGCATATGAGGAAGATGATCATCATCACTCACAGCTCTGTTCTACCCTCCTCACCCCCACTCTGACAGTGTCATGGGAAGAGAGCTGCATATGAGGAAGATGATCATCATCACTCACAGCTCTGGTCTCCCCCCTCACCCCCACTCTGACAGTGTCATGGGAAGAGAGCTGCATATGAGGAAGATGATCATCATCACTCACAGCTCTGTTCTACCCTCCTCACCCCCACTCTGACAGTGTCATGAGAAGAGAGCTGCATATGAGGAAGATGATCATCATCACTCACAGCTCTGGTCTCCCCCCTCACCCCCACTCTGACAGTGCCATGAGAAGAGAGCTGCATATGAGGAAGATGATCATCATCACTCACAGCTCTGTTCTACCCTCCTCACCCCCTTCTCTGACAGTGTCATGAGAAGAGAGCTGCATATGAGGAAGATGATCATCATCACTCACAGCTCTGTTCTACCCTCCTCACCCCCACTCTGACAGTGCCATGGGAAGAGAGCTGCATATGAGGAAGATGATCATCATCAATCACAGCTCTGTTCTACCCTCCTCACCCCCACTCTGACAGTGCCATGGGAAGAGAGCTGCATATGAGGAAGATGATCATCATCACTCACAGCTCTGTTCTACCCTCCTCACCCCCACTCTGACAGTGCCATGGGAAGAGAGCTGCATATGAGGAAGATGATCATCATCAATCACAGCTCTGTTCTACCCTCTTCACCCCCACTCTGACAGTGCCATGGGAAGAGAGCTGCATATGAGAACGGTGATTGTAATGACACATAGCTCTCCTCTACTCTCCTTCCCTATTATAATCAAATTAGATACTAGCAATGAGATTGGTGAAGAAATGGTCATTTAATACAGACTCATAGTGCCTCAAAATACCACTACAGAGGTTTCAAACACTTAGCTTTTTCTATTACATAGAGCTTGTTGCTATTTCCATTTGCCTGCTATATTGTATATTAGAATTATACCAACGTGAATTGAACTTCTTCGGCATTATTAATACTGTTACTTTGATACATAAAACAATTTTGTTTGCTACTGCCTGTAAAATAAGTGTGGGCCTGTTGTGCGGACAGTCTGAGCTGGGACCATACATACCATGTACAACATCGTCAATCTTCATCGGGTATTCCTTCTTGCTGAAAAATGCTGCGATAATGAAAATAGAGAAGAAACATTTCATTCTTGGTGGTGAATTAACTATCTTATGTAACATGACAAAAGACTCAATTGGTTTCTGCAGTTTTACTGAAGAGCAAATGTTAGATTATCTAAAACACTCATCTCAGCAAAAGCTTTATTTCCACTTATAGGAATAATTTAACATTCACTTTCACTTGGTTTTGCTTTTAGCTGTAAGATATTTGTTCTCAGCAATTCTAGGGTGGTTTAAGGTAGCACGATCAAGACGGAAAGTGCAGCTCTGCCCGATAATGTATCAAATGCAAGTACAAATTGGTGCTCATAATTGTTTGTTGTAGCCTAAAAAGAAAATAAAGAGTTGTGCTATAGATTGGATTTTTTTTCTAGGTAAATGATACATTTATTATGATTTATTCAGCCGCTAAAACTTGCCAGGTCCAGGATTTTGATTAGAGCTATTTGTATACAGTGTATCCACTCGTATCCTGTCCACTGCCCTTAACTTGAGAACGTCGGCAGCTGTAGGCATAGAAGTGGTGTCTAGGTATAGTAACGTAGCCATGCGCAACGCAATGAAACCACCTATAGCGCCACCTGGTGGAAAACAACGGAGTTAGCATTTTTATCTCGAAAATGGAACGAGATAGAGAAAAAAAGTGAATTACAAAGTTGTAGGGCATCATCAATTCAATACGAAGCGACACCTTCCATACAGAAATGCTATGATATGAAACCCAGCTACAGGAAGCGACTAGAGGCTGTTATTTTTGCAAAAGGAGGATCTACAAAGTATTAATAATAATATTAAGGTTGAGGTGCCCATACTTTTGCACCAGTCAAATTTTGTTTAAATGCGGATTGCACATTTTCTGTTAGTACAATAAACCTCATTTCAATCCAGAAATATTACTGAGTCCATCAGTTATCAGATATATGAAACTGAAATAGCTGTTGCAAAAACCCAAATTGTTATAAAGAAAAAAGGTTAACATTAACCCCTTAACGACCGCGGGCCATAAAATTACGTCCTAGTGGTCATAAAGTTACTGCCCGCGGTCTGCCGGCAGCATCATGCTGCAATCGGCACACATCTCAGCTGATTTTCACAGCTGAGATGTGTGCCTGCTAGGCACGAGCAAAATCGTTATCTGCTCGTGCCGTTTAACCCCTTATATGGCGCTGTCAATATGTGACAGCGCCATTATAAGCGCGATCGCGGTAAACTTTTACTTACCACCCGATACCGGAAGTAACGTGACACGATCACATGACTTCCGATAGTTGTCATGGTAGCACAGGGTCATGTGATGACTCCTGTACTACACCTGACTTGCTTTCACTTTCGCTGTGCCCGCTGCACAGTGAAAAAGACAGAGAGCGTATCTGCTGTTTACAGCCTTGTAGCTGTGATCAGCAGATACTGCAGAGCAATCGGATTGCTGATCGCAATAGCCCCCTAGGGGGACTAGTAAAATAAAAAAAAAGTTAAAAAAAAAGTTTTAAAAAATTAAAAAGAAACAAAAAAACCTAAAAGTTCAAATCACCCCCTATTCACCCCATTGAAAATTAAACGATCAAAAAAAAGGAAATTCCAGCGCAGTCCAATATGTCCGATTAAAATTCATTTTTATTTAGTAAATCCATAAAAATTAGGAAAATGCAAAGCGGTCAGCAGGATATTGCATGGATGTTATACAGACCCCACAAAGCTACGCGTTTCGACGTTGAGTCTTAATCATGCTCTTTCCTTTTCTTTCTTTTTATTGAAAATTAAAGGGTTAAAAAAATAAAAGTATACACACATTTGGTATCGCCGCGTTTAGAAATGCCCGATCTATCAAAATATAAAATCAATTAATCTGATTCATATACGGCGTAGCGTCAAAAACATTCCAAACGCCAAAACGACGTTTTTTTGTCGCCACAACTTTTGCGCAAAATGCAATAAGAGGCGATCAAAACGTAGCATCTGCGCAAAAATGGTACCGTTAAAAACGTCAGCTCGAGACGCAAAAAATAAGCCGTTACTGAGCTATAGATCCCGAAAAATGAGAACGCCACGGGTCACAGAATATGGCGTAAAACGTGCGCCACTTTTTTCGGACAAACGTCCGATTTTTTTTAACCCCTTATATAAAAGTAAACCTATACATGTATGGTGTCTAGGAACTTGCACTGACCCGAGGCATCACACCCACACATCAGTTTTACCATATAGTGAACACAGTGAATAAAATATCTCAAAAACCATAGTGCTATCGCACTTTTTTTGCAATTTTTCTGCATTTGGAATTTTTTTGCCATTTTCCAGTACACTATATGGTAAAACTGATGGTTTCATTTAAAAGTACAGCTCGTTCCGCAAAAAATGAGCCCTCACATGACCATATTGACTGAAAAATAAAAAAGTTACGTCTCTCAGAAAAAGAATGGCGGAAAAAAAAAACGGAAAGCGAAAAATCGGCCGGTTGTGAAGGGGTTAATAGGGGTGCCCAAACTTTTTCATATGACTGTATATATATATATATGTGTGTACGTAGGTTGTCGACATAGCAACCTCTATTTCATATGGTGCAAATAAACATACGCGGTTTATACCCTGTAGCAATATTGGGATAAAGTATTATTATGCCCATAGAGAACTTAACTTTAGGTCTCTTGACTATCGGACAGATTAGGGGTTAATTTCCATTGCTTGACCTATATTGGGAATCTCAGAGGTCCCGTGTATCAGCTTTTTACAAGCACCTATAGTTAATAACTAGTGATATTATATAAACCTTGAATGATTGGATCCTTGTAGGAGGGAAATATAATATTTTATTAATAAGGAGGACAGACATTTTTCTATTGTGTTGTCTGGTGTGTTTACTACTAGGTGCATTTTCATGTAACTGTGAAAGTGTTTTGTATTTTTGTCACTTTTGTAATGAAATTGTTTAATTATACAAATTTGGGAGGTTTTGTGCACGTGAAACGGTTTTATAGTTCTCCTAGTGTTAATTTAGCATGTAGTCCCCACTCTACTGCTGTCCATATAATGACTACCAACAGAGGAACATGTATCTAGACACATCATATACCCTCTTCTTTCCAAACAGCCGGAGCCTAGACTAGATTCCTGGACTAGATTCCTTTCTATGTGGCATTGCCACATAGCGGTGGACACCGCGTCATACTCAGTTGTGCCCTTTGCCAAGTTGCTATACTTTTTGAGGACCCCCTACACACACTATGATGAAGGTCTTTGACTGAAACGTCTGTGCTTGTGCTGATCCTACTTGTTCTTCAAAATAATAACCACTACTCACTACTCACATTGATCTTGAGTGCCAAGTTTCTACATCTATCCTAATCTAGATTCCTGACACAGACGGAAGGCGTAGTGTTTGAAAGGAGAAAATTATATAATGTCCTGTTTCAGCGCAGCCATCTGATGGATACAAACAGGGCTGGTGTCAGCACCCGGCACACCCAGGCAAGTGCTGGGGCCCTGGACATCCAGGGAGGCCCACTCGTCATTGTCAAAGGTGGTGATCAGTTTTGCTGCCCCCGGGCCAAGTTCCAGGGACAGCAGTGCTCATGTCTGCAGCCGCACTTTGCTCACTGCCGTCCCTTTAAACCCACTCTTCCATGCAGCAATTACTACTGAATGCTGTGTGCACCTTTATTGAAGCTCATCTGTGGGCAGAGCTAGGAAGCAATGCATTCCCATCCCACAGAGCTGAATGGGCCACGCAGAGGTAAATGCCTCACCCAGTGCTGTATGTGCCCCCAGAGTTGTATGCCCGCCACCCCTATAATGTGTATGACTCCCAAAGCTGTATGCCCCAACCTCAGCAATGTCTGTGTCCCCGTTTAATATGTATGTCCCCCTATCTCATGTATGTCCCCCAGTAACATGTCCCCCCCCTGTTACGGGGGCTGTCTGATTCTATAAACCAAAGAGATATAAGACAGTCAGGGTCCACCGTGCAAAGTCTCTGCTGCAGACTATGGCAGAGGATAAGGGGTATCTTGTACCACGAAAGCAGTACTGACACTGATACGTCTCAGTGACACTAGAGCCAATCACGGCGTGTACTGTTAAAGTCACAGCGACTACCGTATTTAGCATTAACGTAAAAGGGATATGTTAATGAGTGAGGAAGAGTATATAAGTGTGCCGCTGTAAATAGTAGTAGCACAAAGTTCAGAGTGCAATACCTCTATTAAACTCACAGAGGAATATAGTTAGGAAATAAAGCAATTCCTCCCTTACTCGGAGGGTGTGTGGTATGGTCTCTGTTAATGATCACAGAGACAAAAGCAGTGAGTGTGAAATGGCACCTACCTAGGTCCGTTCCTCTAGCGGTACCAGGAGACGGGCAGCAGCGTAAGCCGCACAAAGCTCCTACCTGCGTTCGCTCCACTAGTGTGCGAGGACACAACCACTAGATATGGCACCTGCCTAGGTCCGCTCCACTAGTGGTGCAAAAGAGACGGACAGCAGCACAAGCCGCACAAAGCTACTACCTATGTTCGCTCCCCTAGTGTGCAAGAATACGAACAACTGCCAGACGCAGTATAAGGAACATTACCCTAGCGTCAACGTCCACCTATGAGTAGAATCACAAGGCTCAGCCAGACCATGTGCCTCAGGCACCTGCCTATGTCCGCTACAATAAGATGCAAGGATACGGACCGCAGCCGAAGCTGTAAAGTACAAGAACGCTAACCTGCCGGTAGCACTCACCTAGCATAGACAGAGAGATGCCTAAAGGGACGTGCACAGAGCGTCTACTCTCATGCATAAACCAAGAGGACTGAGCGCCGAGCAGCGTGCGTCAGGGTCTTATATAGACTCTGTGCCTCATCCAAGATGGAGGACACCAGAGCCAATCCGCTGCCAGAATGACAGCAATGACATCACGCTGGCCTATCACCGAGTAAGGCGTCACAAGCACATGACCAGTGACCAATCGGCTTAGAAGGTGTCAGAGACATGTGACCTCGTGTCACAAGCACATGACCAGCGGCCAATCAGCTTAGAAGGTGTCAGAGACATGTGACCTCATGTCAGTGATGATGTCACTCGCACATGTGCAATGGCTCCAAGATAGGACTAAAGCGGGCTTTACACGCTACAATTTCACTACAGCGATCTCGTTGGGGTCACGGATTTTGTGACGCACATCCGGCCGCTGTAGCGATGTCGTAGCATGTGACACCTAGGAGCGATTTTGGATCGTTGCAAAAACGTCCAAAATCGCTCCTCGCTGACATGGGGGTCCGCTGCCAGTTATCGCAGCTGTCGCTGGGGCGAAGTTGATCCTCGTCCCTGCGGCAGCACACATTGCTACGTGTGACGCCGCAGGAACGAGGATCATCTCCTTACCTGCCTCCGGCCACAATGCGGAAGGAAGGAGGTGGGCGGGATGTTACGTCCGGCTCATCTCCGCCCCTCCGCCTACATTGGGCGGCCGCTTAGTGACGTCACTGTGACGCCAATTGGACCGCCCCCTTAGAAAGGAGGCGGTTTGCCAGTCACAGCGACGTCGAAGGACAGGTAAGTATATGTGACGGGGGTGCGCAATTTTGTGCGCGACAGGCAGCGATATGCCCGTTGCGCACAAACTATGGGGGCGGGTGTCATTCTAGCGATATCGGGCCGAATATCGCAGCATTTAAAGCCACCCTTAGTCTCCAGCCTCGCACATGTGCAGTAGCAAGAAATCTGAACATAGTCTCCAGTGCTCGCACATGTGCAGTAGCAAGAAATCCGAACATAGTCTCCAGTTTCACAGCAAAGGGGAAGGAGACACGCAGATACCCAGAAACGGGAACCGTAACACCCCCCTAGTAATGTGTGAGAATGCCAAGATCAATACCAAAATGTCAAGTTTCTCCTTGTGGAGACTGACATGTTAGGTCTGGCACGCCAATATGAGACCTAAATGCCTGCAATGTGTCAATACAGTTAGACAAGAGAGTTATATTTTACAGACAGATGCAAAATTAAAAGTCGAAAGTCAGAATCAATATATACACACTTGTAACTCAGCTGGTGGTGGATTAAATAAGGTGTAGTTCCTCCCAAGACTTAAAGTAAAGGTCCAGTCACACTAAGCAACTTACCAGCGATCCCAACAACGATAGGGATCGCTGGTAAGTTGCTAGGAGGTTGCTGGTGAGCTGTCACACTGCGACGCTCCAGCGATCCCACCAGCAACCTGACCTGGCAGGGATCGCTGGAGCGTGGCTACACGAGTTGCTGGTGAGCTCACCAGCAACCAGTGACCAGCCCCCAGTCTCCTAGTTACAGCACACATCAGGTTAATTAACCCGATGTGTGCTGCAGCTAAATGTGCACAGAGCAGGAGCCGGCAGCACAGGCAGTGAGAGTGGAGGAGTCTGGTATCAAAGGTAAATATCGGGTAACCAAGGACAGGGCTTCTTGGTTACCCGATGTTTACATTAGTTACCAGCCTCAGCAGAAGCCGGCTCCTGCTCACTGCACATTAGTTGTTGCTGTCTCGCTGTCACACACAGCGATCTGTGCTTCACAGCAGGACAGCAACAACTAAATAATGGCCCAGGACATTCAGCAACAACCAACGACCTCACAGCAGGGGCCAGGTTGTTGCTGGATGTCACACACAGCAACATCGCTAGCAACGTCACAAAAGTTGTTCGTTACCAGCGATGTTGCTAGCGATGTTGCTTAGTGTGACGGGGCCTTAAGGAGCCCATTGGATCTGATGATTAGGAGTAAGCCACAAACTAGCTGACTGGGAGGCACAAAAAGTCCAAGCTATGCTGGTAGTTAACTGGACAGCACTTTCGTTGCCGAACACCTTCTGCAGTGTAAATGTGTTGCTGCCTTGATACAGAGGCAAAGGTAGTAGGGTAGAGTTCAGCCATCAATATAACTGAGGCACTGTGCAGTCATCATCATTATCCTTGATGTAGGAAAAAAATCTGGGTTAAAAAGAATACTTTTGCCTATTTTTTTAAGAAACGATAGCACTAATGTAAATTATTTTGATATGAGCTTGTATTCTCTTACTTGTGGAGAACGTCAGTGGGGCATTCCATGCAATTACATCACTAAGGAATTTCCAGTAACTGACCCCAGGGGATTAACATGTGATCACATGACCTAATTGAAAATAAGTATACTATGAAGGAAATATATATATATATATATAGTAATGATATCTGAATTATACATATCATATAACTAATGATAGGGGGAATTTAAAAAACAAACCCTGGACCGCTACTTAAAAAGGAAATATCAATATAATATATTTCTCTTTCAGCTCTTTTCTCTGTATTTCAGCCAGACAAAGCTTAGAATTATTTATTTTATGTTCTATATAACCATTTAGATTGGAAATGGAAATGATGGAGCTAACATTAAAGCCTCTGGCATTTGATTAGCTATTTCCCCCTAAATTTGTTGTAGGAATTAAGGGAACTGTAGGAGACAAGCATATCTGCAATATGCCCACAAGGAGAACTATGAATGACATTTACCTCTAAATTAAAGGCAGAGACTAGGAAATGAAATACATGCTTGTGCACTTTAAAATTTAGTTAACATCATATTTGCATTATTCTCTTTAACTGAACAGTGGAGTCTTCTTCATGCGAAGAAGCCTACCACTGCCTCAACATAAATTACAATAAATCAGATGATAGAATCATCTTGCAACTGACCTTCCATTCACTAGTCTTGATATTTAAATGTAAAGGTGTCCTGAGGTCTGGGATCTTTTCTCAATCGGTTCTGGGTAAATACTATCTGACATATGTCTTGTTATTTTCACCATGACCCTGGCAGTGATTGACAGATCACCTTAAAAGGATATATCATTCTCATAAAGGTTGTACTTTTTCTCCTCGCAAAAATGCAGAATAGGTACACAGATCTCATTCCATTCATATCAGTAAATTGACATTTAAGACTCACTGTACTGTTGAGATTCTGCAATTTTTCTCTCCGCGTTCAAATCAATGTCTTAACTAATTGCGATATTAATCTGAGCTACGGACAAATTTGTCATCTGCTTAATGTCATCCAAGAGCTTCATGTCAACCATGCAGAAAAACACTCCGTATCTGCCTATAGGCACTGAGCTTAATATCTGTGCAAATTTCCTCTGGAGTCATGAAAAGCTCTGAACTAACCTCTTTGGCTCCTTGGCTCTTCATTGGCAGTTTTCAGAATAAAAGCAGGTTATGCTGTGTGGTATAGGAATAAAGTAAAATAAATTGTAAGAAACAATAATACATTTGTAAATAAATAGAAATAAATTCTATATTAATAAAAGACTTCCAAAAAAAATAAGAAAAATTATTGAATTCAACCATGTTTTCCATTTTTCCCTTGTCTTATTTAAGAAGCCACAATTAGTGATGGGCGAACCTGACCTGTATAGTTCGGGGTCCGTACCGAACACATAGTGTTTGTGCACACGATCCCGAACACGAGTTTTCCTGGGAAGATCGTGTTACAGTTCAGGTCCAGTTCAGGTCCAGGAGCTGTAAAAAAAGCTCATTAGTAAAATACATTATGATTGTACTTACCGGTCCCGTGACGCGTCCTGCAGACTCTTTCTCCTGGCCGCTTCTGCTTCCGGATCCAATCAATAACTTCCAGTGGTATTCACTGCACTGCTCGTCACTAGGCAGTTTTCGGCTTTTTTCAGCCATGTTCATAGTGACGTCAGGGTCCACCTGAGTCCATGAACCATGGATTCGATTAAACTTTGACTTTTACTGTTGCATCGGTATCATCCGATAGCGCACACTCTGCTGTCAGGAGCGGGTCGTCTGCATGTATTTCCATGCAGCTGAGGCACTCCTGTCAGGTCCAAGTCCACGTTTGGGATTCAGATGCAAGCTTGCGTTATTTCAGAACATGAATTTGAACATTTCAAAAAGTTTGGGCGAGTCTCCCGAACACGAACATTGGGGGTTCACCCATCACTAGCCACAATATCTCCAATTTTAGTTGTTAACTTGCTTTCCAAGAATCTTGAATGGCAAATAAATCTAGTTAGGCAATGATACATTCTTCTCCATGTTGATCCGAGGGGTTAGTACCAGGGTACAGCAGGTCGTGAATGAGACCAGACTATGATTGAGTGCAAACGTTTTCTTTATAAACAATTAGGGTGTGGGCAATGCAACAAGCGATAAGGGTCAGAATTTAACACAAACAAATTTACATACACCCGGCTAAGAAGCCAGGATCAAAGTGCTAGTCCAGCAACACTTTCCAATGTCTCAGGAACTACTGGAAGCAATTTACCTGCTAGGAACTTAAATAATGATAGCACAGAACGTCTAAGCTAATGAGTAGTGTAAATTACTGAATGCATAACAGAACCTGTCTCTGGACTAGCACTTTGATTTACAACCACTTTATCTATAACACTGTTCCCTGTTATGATTCAGGGACCGTGGAGGATCAAAAAATGCGGAATCCCAAAAGGTAACAGAGTGGCTGGAACCTTGATGGACTGCAGACCTAATCCTGACACACAACTAGAAATAGCCGTGGGACGAGCCTACGATGATCTAGTCGTCTCGACACAGTCAGAGAACTAAATATTCTCACAGATAGAGATTTATGAAAGCTAATCTGCCTTGGAGCAGTCCCCAAAGATATAGCTAGCCCCCCACATGTAAAGACTACGGTGATATAGAAAAACAATACAAAGCTAGAAAAAACAGATTCAGCAAAGGTGAGGCCCAAACTATCTTTATAGGAAAGAATTGGAAGAAGCACTGTCTGCAACCGTAAAAACCCTAATATATACCAGCAGGTCTGGTATGGAAAAATTATGAGGTAACAAGAACTATCCCCCACTATATCAGCACTCTGATGTTACTGGGATCCAAAAACACTAATATAGATGAGGGACTGAATTAATACCAAGCATGACAAAACACAATACATTGCAGAATCATGGAGCTAAGTATACAGACACTCCCAGCAAGGAATGATCCAATTCCACCAAGAACTCCACACAGGCAAAATAGGAATCAAGCATTAGTATCAAAGCAGAAAAAAACAACAAGAAAGTGGAAAACAAAAAGCAGAGGTACAAAGACCACTTATCTGAGAGGAGTTCTGGTAGTGAGCAGAGCTGGTTACAGAATGTCCTTAACACACAGGAGACCATTGAGCACAGGCAAGTAACAAGAGAAAGCTACTCAGTTAAATTACCCAATCTTAAAAACCTGATTGCCAGTCTTTCACAGGTGTGTGGCTTTCATTCCACAAATCAACTGCACCACCAGCACTGACCAGAAAAGGGAGCCCAAAACTGGAAAACATATTCACAACAGTTTCCCCTCTTCTCTCCCCTTCTTATATGTCCACATTAATAGACCATCCGTGGTCAAACAGTTTTGTTGCAGCAATGCCACAGTTGCTCAAGTTCAGTTCTGTGTAACTGGCTGCAGTATACCTCAACCGGTTTGGGGCCAAAATTAACACTTCTGTACACACTTCCTACAAAAATAGAAATAAATATGTGCGGTGCCTGAACTCAGGACTTACAGTACCGACAGATAGGTCCAGGTGGGATATCGGGTCCGAAGGGGTCCTGGCAGCTTTCAGCACCACAACGAGTTCATCAGCGACTGAATGTCACCGGGACAGATCAGGAACGGAATAGAAGTCACATGGCAGGCCAGGGTTACTGGGAATATTGCTACAATTACAGTTCTCTCTCTCACTGGCAACAGTCTCTGAACGCCGGCACTTAGCTGAGTGGTCTCTGTTCGCACAGCACTCAGCAGTAGAGTTGAGCGCGGTTCGTGGTTCGTGGTTCTCCAGTTCGCGGCTCGAGTGATTTTGGGGCATGTTCTAGATCGAACTAGAACTCGAGCTTTTTGCAAAAGCTCGATAGTTCTAGAAACGTTCGAGAACGGTTCTAGCAGCCAAAAAACAGCTAAATCCTAGCTTGGTTTCTGCTGTAATAGTGTAAGTCACTCTGTGAATCAAACTATTATCACATTTCAGTGTATAGTGTGCGTGAACAGCGCCTTCAGATCACTGCTGTTTCTATAATGGCGATCGCCATTTTTTTTTTTTTTTTTTCTTGTCTTCCTTCCCTAAGCGCGCGCGTCTTGTGGGGCGGGCCAGCATGTCAGCCAATCCCAGACACACACACAGCTAAGTGGACTTTGAGCCAGAGAAGCAACGGCATGTGTGATAGGATCTGCATGTCACATGTCCCTGCATTATAAAACCGGACATTTTCTTCACGAACGCCATTATCTGCCTTCTGCGTCTTTGGTGTCAGACATCACTGTCGCAGTTCCGTCCTTTGTCCTATCGCCGATACAGCTGTATGCGCTGCATACACAGCGTTAGACAGCTTAGGGAGAGCACATTCTAGCAGTCCTTTTAAGGGCTCAAAGCGGCAGGGTCAGAGAGCCATAAGTGACAGGTCCTGCAAACAGCAACAGCGTCTGTGTAGCCCAGGTCAGGGATTTCCTCCCTGCATTTCACCATTAGGAGGGAATAGAAAGGCAGGCTTCCATTCCTCTACCCAGAGCACCACAATCCTGCCACTGTACCCTCTTGTCCTCTGCACACTCCAACTCATTCTAAGTAAGCCATTATACTAGCAAACACTCAGTGTACCTAGTGGCATCCTAAACGTGGCTATTGGACTTTGCTATAGTCCCACTAGTGCAAAGACATTAGCAGAGCACATCTGCCTGCATTGCACACTCCAACTTTTTTAAACTAAGCAATTTTACTAGCAAACACTCAGTGTACCTAGTGGCATCCTATACGTGGCTATTGGACTTTGCTATAGTCCCACTAGTGCAAAGACATTAGCAGAGCACGTCTGCCTGCATTGCACACTACAACTTTTTTAAACTAAGCAATTTTACTAGCAAACACTCAGTGTACCTAGTGGCATCCTAAACGTGGCTATTGGACTTTGCTATAGTCCCACTAGTGCAAAGACATTAGCAGAGCACATCTGCCTGCATTGCACACTCCAAGTTTTTTAAACTAAGCAATTTTACTAGCAAACACTCAGTGTACCTAGTGGCATCCTATACGTGGCTATTGGACTTTGCTATAGTCCCACTAGTGCAAAGACATTTGCAGAGCACGTCTGCCTGCATTGCACACTACAACTTTTTTAAACTAAGCAATTTTACTAGCAAACACTCAGTGTACCTAGTGGCATCCTATACGTGGCTATTGGACTTTGCTATAGTTCCACTAGTGCAAAGACATTTGCAGAGCACGTCTGCCTGCATTGCACACTACAACTTTTTTAAACTAAGCAATTTTACTAGCAAACACTCAGTGTACCTAGTGGCATCCTAAACGTGGCTATTGGACTTTGCTATAGTCCCACTAGTGCCAAGACATTTGCAGAGCGCCTCTGCCTGCGTTGCACACTCCAACTAATTATAACGAAGCCATTATACTAGCAAACACTCAGTGTACCTAGTGGCATCCTATACGTGGCTATTGGACTTTTGTCAATTCAAAGTATTGGAACGTTATTTGCATGACATCTGCCTGCATTGCACACTCTAACTTTTTTAAACTCAGCCATTATACTAGCAAACACTCACTGTACCTAGTTGTATCCTAAACGTGGCTATTGTACTTTTGTCAATTCACAGTATTGGAACGTTATTTGCAGCACGTCTGCCTGCATTGCACACTCAAACTTTTTTAAACTCAGCCATTATACTAGCAAACACTCACTGTACCTAGTTGTATCCTAAACGTGGCTATTGTACTTTTGTCAATTCACAGTATTGGAACGTTATTTGCAGGATGTCTGCCTGCATTGCACACTCAAACTTTTTTAAACTCAGCCATTATACTAGCAAACACTCACTGTACCTAGTTGTATCCTAAACGTGGCTATTGTACTTTTGTCAATTCACAGTATTGGAACGTTATTTGCAGGACATCTGCCTGCATTGCACACTCAAACTTTTTTAAACTCAGCCATTATACTAGCAAACACTCACTGTACCTAGTTGTATCCTAAACGTGGCTATTGTACTTTTGTCAATTCACAGTATTGGAACGTTATTTGCAGGACGTCTGCCTGCATTGCACACTCAAACTTTTTTAAACTCAGCCATTATACTAGCAAACACTCACTGTACCTAGTTGTATCCTAAACGTGGCTATTGGACTTTTGTCAATTCACAGTATTGGAACGTTATTTGCAGGACGTCTGCCTGCATTGCACACTCAAACTTTTTTAAACTCAGCCATTATACTAGCAAACACTCACTGTACCTAGTTGTATCCTAAACGTGGCTTTTGTACTTTTGTCTATTCACAGTATTGGAACGTTATTTGCAGCACGTCTGCCTGCATTGCACACTCAAACTTTTTTAAACTCAGCCATTATACTAGCAAACACTCACTGTACCTAGTTGTATCCTAAACGTGGCTATTGTACTTTTGTCAATTCACAGTATTGGAACGTTATTAGCAGCACGTCTGCCTGCATTGCACACTCAAACTTTTTTAAACTCAGCCATTATACTAGCAAACACTCACTGTACCTAGTTGTATCCTAAACGTGGCTTTTGTACTTTTGTCTATTCACAGTATTGGAACGTTATTTGCAGCACGTCTGCCTGCATTGCACACTCAAACTTTTTTAAACTCAGCCATTATACTAGCAAACACTCACTGTACCTAGTTGTATCCTAAACGTGGCTATTGTACTTTTGTCAATTCACAGTATTGGAACGTTATTTGCAGCACGTCTGCCTGCATTGCACACTCAAACTTTTTTAAACTCAGCCATTATACTAGCAAACACTCACTGTACCTAGTTGTATCCTAAACGTGGCTATTGTACTTTTGTCAATTCACAGTATTGGAACGTTATTTGCAGCACGTCTGCCTGCATTGCACACTCAAACTTTTTTAAACTCAGCCATTATACTAGCAAACACTCACTGTACCTAGTTGTATCCTAAACGTGGCTATTGTACTTTTGTCAATTCACAGTATTGGAACGTTATTTGCAGGACATCTGCCTGCCTTGCACACTCAAACTTTTTTAAACTCAGCCATTATACTAGCAAACACTCACTGTACCTAGTTGTATCCTAAACGTGGCTATTGTACTTTTGTCAATTCACAGTATTGGAACGTTATTTGCAGGACATCTGCCTGCATTGCACACTCAAACTTTTTTAAACTCAGCCATTATACTAGCAAACACTCACTGTACCTAGTTGTATCCTAAACGTGGCTATTGTACTTTTGTCAATTCACACTACTGCAAATCTATGTGCAGCACCTCTGCATGACAACCTCGTGCTCTGTTTTTAATAAGCTATAATGATAGCACAAAATACTGCCATTTTGTGGCATCATAGAACTGGCTGTTGTATTCCATTAGTGCCCCACTGGTGACAAGCTATTTCTAGCACCTCTACATCACACCCTCATGCACATTTTGCTACGCTAATGTTATAGCAAACTCATGGAATTCATTGCTGCATTTCATAATTCGGAGGGATAGAAAGTCAGGCTTCCTTTAGCTTTTCCTTCTGTTCATAGACAGCATCTCCAAGACAAATTTCCCCTCCACGTCTAAGTGTGGAGAGGCAGCTAGTGCGCATGCGTGTGCCGATGTACCCCAGCTGCAGCATAATTACAGTGTTTCGCCTAGTGAGTATGCTCTGCCTGACTGTGCCATTCCTGACGCTAAGTTTTCATTTCGGGATACAGCGCATGCTCCCACACTAAGTGTGAAAAGCCTCTTTGCACAGGTGCTTGCATTCCGTGCCGGGTATAAGTCCTGTTTTGGGCATAGACACCATGCTAAAGCTGATAGTCTTTTTTCAGAGACTGTATTTCATGCTACTGAGCATGCTCAGGCACTTCCTGCATCAGAGACTAGGTCCGGTAATGAACTCTTTGGCCCTGGCCCTGATGTGGGGGTCCCATATAGACCACAGGGCATCAGGTGTCCTCCCAAATGGCTTGCAGAGGCCCACACCTATGACTTGTCACCGCATTATTGATGCTCAGACGATGACTGGTGAGGTGTTTGGGTCATGGCAGCCATGAGGTCATCATTGAAGTTGCGTTTCCAAATAGGACGCTAGTTATGCCACTCATGACGTGTCACTCTACTTTTGTCTCCAGGAGGTGCATTGTGGTTCACCCTGGTTTGGGGCGGACCCAGGTTATAAAAGGGGCTGGAGCCAACAAGGAGGTGCGCAGTCTTCTATTATGCTCCGAAAGAGCACACCTCCATGTGTTGAACCCATTGCGGCTTTAGGCCAGAGGTAGGCAGGGATCGGGTGGTGGATGCAGGCCACCACCACAGTTGGTAACGCAGAACGGTTAAGACCAGCTCCTGTCCTAACAGTCCTGCTTGTGCAGCCCAGTGGCATTAACAGGCCTGCTGCTGCTGATGCGCCTGCTGTCCACAGGTGTGGCCCCTACGCACACGGTCAGCGTACTCAATGGCCCCTGTGTTGTTAACAGGGAGTTCCTGGGCTGGGTGGGCATGTGGACCCTGTGACGCTAACAGGGCTCACAGTCTCCAGATCCGAATGGCGTCTAACTCGGTTCAGGCTACTATTAGTTTCATAGCCACACAGCTCTGTATCCTCCACCAAACCTTCAAGTTGCCAACCTCTCCTTTTCCAACTGGGAGCACGGTGGACACTGACTGCTGATGGGGATATATACCTTTCTCTTTCTTTTCTTATTAATTTTCGTTATATAGCGGTCACAGATTATATACCACTTTATCCAAATCTGCCAGTCCCACTGTAACAGATGTTGTTTCTTCAGCAAATGTTACAGTTGCTTAACCACCAAATCCACGGACCAAAACTTTTTTCCCCTTTCCAACACACCTGTTCCCCTTTCCAACAGCATCTGTCCTTTTTCAACTCATTTTGGGATATGACCAAAAGTGCAACTGTGCAGGGACACCGTACTCAACGCCATCTCAGCACAGCAGCCATCCCTCGGTCCCTCCGATGTGGACAAGTAAAAGACCATTTCCTCCTATCCATGACAAAGCGTTGAGATTCACTCTGTGCAGCACTGGTGTTTAGTGGAAAAGTAGATCTAAGATTGCGTACCACATTCTGCAGATACTCCTGTATGCGTGCGTCTATTTCTATGGCAGGAATTAGTTCGCCAAATTTTGTCTTGTACCGGGGATCTAACAGTGTGGCAACCCAGTATTCAGGATTAGTTCAAATTCATACAATCCGAGGGTCATGTAGGTAGTGCAGCAAGAAGGCGCTCATGTGTCTTGTGCATCCAGGAGGACCAAGTCCTTGGTGTGTTGGTGGCAGAGAGGTGAGAATCGTGCATCCTTCCTCTGCCCTCTCCCCCCAACCTCGCACAACCGAAATGTGAGCAAGCTCTCACTCATCTGCTGAGTCTTCCATGCCCATCGCCAGTTCGTCCTCCATTTCTTCATGGGCTCCTGCACTTTCATGAACACTTTTTGCTGATACTATGCGCCCTTGTTAATCCCTCTCCCTCACCATGACTGCCGCATAGGTGCCGCTGACCATCTGGACCTCGTAGATCTTGTTATCCCTTCCGCATATGACTCCTCCTGTACTTCCTCCCCTTCCTCTTGTCCCAACACCTGACTCCGAATAATAATTACAGTGTGCTCCATCATGTAGATGACCAGAATTGTCACGCTGAGAATGACATTGCCAGTGCTAAACATCTTCGTCGACATTTCAAAACTGTGTAGCAGGGTGCATAGGTCCTTGATCTGACACCACTCCAGCAGCGTGATCTGCACCACCTCTGGATCAAGTTATCCCAGGCTATATGTCTTACCGTATTTCAGCAGGGCTCTGCGGTGCTGCCACACACGCTGCAACATGTGCAGATTCCAATTCCTGCGTGTCGAAACATCGGATTTACGGCGTTTAACTGCCATACCCTAAGACTTCCGGAGTGATGAAAGTTGTTGAGCTGCTGTGTGCGCACGATGGAAGTGAGCACATAGCGAGCGTGCCCACTGCACAGGGCCATGTAGGCCGTGATGGTGTTTTAAAAATTGCTGGCGAATTCGGTTCAACACGTGAGCCCTAAAAGGCACGTGTGTCACATTGCCCTGAGGATGGCCCGCAGCCAGGTTTGCATCATTGCCGCACACGGCTGTTAAGTCACCAACGGAGTCCGCTCCGTCAATTTGTACTCCGGTCGCCAGGTGACAACGTGTTCCTTTCATGAATAGTGCTGATGATGGGAGAGTAGTCGATGCCAGCGGCGCAGGTGGACGCAGGTTATGCTCACCCACTGGGCTGCATTACCTTGACAGATGCAGAATCTCTGGCTGAATGTAGCTGGTGGGTATCTCACAGATGAAATACCATCATTCAGCTACAACCAATGGGAAGACACCACACCCTTTTTTATGCCCATCCTGTCTGCAGACCACTGCCAGACATAGCTATGAACCTCTGGTTAATTTTACCCCCAGTTCAGTTTTATGATTTTGTGTGCTTGTTACCTGACTACTTTTCCTGCTTGCTGTTTATGTACCTTGTTGGCCGATACGCATTTCACCTCTGCTTGTTTTCTGATTCTTTCCTGGCCGTCCCATTCTGTTCCTGTTCCTCAATTAATGTTTTGACCCTGCCTGACTACTATTCTCTGTAATAGCGGTGTGACTCACATTTCCCATACATTTCAAAGTAAAACTTTGACCGCCTGATGGCATTGAGCTCTGCTGCCAGCATAGTAAGGAGGTGTGTGGTAGTCCTTGTGCGCAGTTGCAAGGAAGGGTGGCCTGACCACACAGGGTTTGCGCCAGGGTAGAGGACCCACACGAGGTTGAAGAGGCAGAAGCAGTGTATTAACTTCTACATACAGAACAAGGATTGAAACAACTCGTGGGGACGGCAAGACTTGTACAGCAGACCCTTCTCCATCTCTCACCATAGTTTGCCAGTGCCCAGTCAGTGACATGTAATGACCCTGTCTATGCTTACTGGTCCAAGTATCTGTGTTGAAATGCACCCTGTCGCACACAGATTTTCTCAAGGAAGTGGTGATGTTGTGTGCGACATGCTGGTGTAGCGCGGGCATGCTTTTCTTGGAGAAGCAGTGGTGATTGGGCATCTGGTACTGGGGCACAGCGACAGACATAAGGTCTGTAAAATCCTGTGTGTCCACTACGCGTAAAGGCAGCATTTCGGTAGCCAACAGCTTACAGAGGGATAGAGTCAACCACTTAGCTTTGTCATGGGTCGCAGTAAGTGGCCTTTTATTTGACCACATCTGAGGGACAGAGATCTGGCTGCTGTCTGTAGACGGTGTTGAGTAGGGTGTCCCTGGAAAAATGCAGGTTTGTGAGAAAAGTGCAGGCGGAGACATGATGTTGCCTTCATCTTGCCTTCAGATCTGTTCATCTTGTATCATTTTTAAAAAACACAGCAAGCAAGGGTTACTCCAAGCGGAGTCTACCTTTTTTCCCCAAATTGGGCACACAGACACCCCATCAGTGGCAGGACTTGTGCCCTAGTTGCAAACAGGATGTTTTGATTTGCATCAAGCACATTCCAAATCCACAAGCATTTACTCTCCCCAGGATGACACAGGGGTAGTAAATTCCTTCTGGATCCATGACTTGTTCATTTTGATGAACGTCAGTCTGTCCACATTGTCACTGGACAGACGCGTGCGCTTATCTGTCAGCACACACCCAGCAGCACTGAAGACACGTTCAGAGACAACGCTGGCAGCTGGACACGACAAAATCTTCAAGGCGTAACTGGAGAGCTCTTGACATTTTTCTAGATTTGAAGCACAAAAGGAGCAAGGCTCCATTTGCAAAGTCATTGCATCGATGTTCATTTGGAGATACTCCTGTATCATCCTCTCCATCCGTTGACTATGTGACACACTTGATGTCTCTGGTGGCCTTGCAAAGGAGGGTCTAAAAAAATTATGAAAAGATTCCATAAAATTGCTGTTACCAGCACCAGATACGGTCCTACTGGTACGGGTAGACTGTTGAAGATGACGAGGCCGTCCCATGTTTGTCAAGTTACAACTGGGAGAATCACTCCCTTCACCTGCACGGTTGTTTGGTGGAAAAGCCGAGCTAAGATCGAGTAACAGCTTCTGCTGATACTCCTGCATACGTGCGTCCCTTTCTATGGGTGGAATTATGTCACAAAATTTGGACTTGTCCCGGGGATCTAATAGTGTGGCAAGCCAGTAGTCATCATCACTTCTAATTTTGACAATACGAGGGTCATGTTGGAGGTAGTGCAACAAGAAGGCACTCATGTGTCTTGCGCAGCCATGCGGACCAAGTCCACGCTGTGTTTGTGGCATAGAGGTGCTAACCGTTCTTTCTTCCTCTGTCATCTCCCCCCAACCTCTTTCAACTTAAATTTGACCAAGGTCCCCCTCATCAGCTGAGTCTTCCATGTCCATGGACAGTTCGTCCTCCATATCTTCATGTCCTCCTGCACCTTCCTCAACATCTCGCCTGCTACCATGCGCCCTTGTTGATCCCTGTCCCCCATGGTCCCATGCCTGCCGCGTTGGTGATGATGAACGTCTGGACCTTGGTGATGTTGTTGTGTCTTGCGCATATGAATCCTCCTGTAGTTCCTCCCCTTCCTGTTGTCCCACCCCCTGACTCCGAATAGTGTTTAGCGTGTGCTCCAGCATGTAAATGACTGTAATCGTCATGCTGATAATGGCATTGTCAGCGCTAAACATATTCGTCGCCATGTCGAAACTGTGCAGAAGGGTGCATAGGTCCGTGATCTGAGATCACTCCATCAGGGTGATCTGCCCCACCTCTGCATCTCGTTGGCCCAGGCTATACGTCATGACGTATTGCACCAGGGCTCTGCGGTGCTGCCACAGTCGCTGTAACATGTGGAGAGTTGAATTCCAGCGTGTCGCCACATCGCATTTCAGGCGATGAACCGGCAGGCCGAAAGACTTCTGGAGCGATGCAAGTCGCTCAGCTGCGGCGCTTGAACGGCAGAAGTGAGCACTGCAGACAGTTTCCGTGCCCTGGTCAGAAGGCCATCTAGGCCGGGATAGTGTGTTAAAAATTGCTGGACAACAAGGTTCAACACGTGAGCCATACAAGGCACGTGTGTCACCTTGCCCAGGCGAAGGGCCGCACCCAGGTTTGCAGCATTGTCGCACACGGCCTTACCAGGCTGCAGGTTGAGTGGAGACAACCATTTATTAAACTCGGACCGCAGAGCTGACCACAACTCCTCAGCTGTGTGACTCTTATTCCCAAGACATGTCAAGCTAAAGACCGCCTGATGCCGTTGCGCTCTGCTGCCAGCATAGTAATGAGGGGTGCGTGATTCCTTCTGCGCAGTGAGAACGCTGGTGGCCTGACCAGGCAGGCTTGGGGCGGAGGTGGAGGACCCAGATGAGGTGGAGGATGCAGAAGCAGTGGCGGAACTTGGACAGACAGAGGATTGACACACAAGTCGTGGGGACGGCAAGACTTGTGCAGCAGACCCTTCACCATCTATCACCATAGTTACCCAGTGCCCAGTCAGCGACATGTAACGTCCCTGTCCATGCTTACTGGTCCAAGTATCGGTGCTGAAATTCACCCGTTCACACACAGAGTTTCTCAAGGAAGCGGTGATATTGTGTGCGACATGCTGGTGTAGCGCGGGCACACCTTTCTTAGAGAAGTAGTGGCGACTAGGCATCTGGTACTGGGGCACAGCGACAGATATAAGGTCTCTAAAATCCTGTGTGTCCACTAGGCGGAAAGGCAGCATTTCTGTAGCCAACAGCTTACAGAGGGATAGAGTCAACCTCTTCGCTTTGTCATGGGTCGAAGGAAGTGGCCTTTTATTTGACCACATCTGAGGGACAGAGATCTGGCTGCTGTGTGTAGACGGTGTTGAGTAGGGTGTCCCTGGAAAAATGCAGCTTTGGGAGGAAAGTGCAGGCGGAGACATGATGTTGCCTTCATCCAAAGTTGGTGCTATCGATGTCTGAGAGAGCTGTACACACTCACTTGTTTCCCCTTCCAAACCAACTGACGACCTACCAAGCAAACTGCCTGTTGCGGTTACAGTGGTGGAAGTTGTGGGTGGAAAAACAGGTGTGACAGCTGTCCCCACAGTCCTAGAAGATGACGAGCGCGCGGATGCCCTGGAAGGGGCAGGCGGTGGATGGTTGGCTCCACTAGGCCGCATTGCAGCACGGTGAGCTTCCCACCAGGCCATATGATATTTATTCATGTGACGATTCATGGAAGAAGTTGTCAAACTGCTGAGGTTTTGACCTCTACTAAGATAACCATGGCAAATGTTACAGATCACATAATTTGGCCGATCTTTTTTTATGTCAAAAAAGGACCAGGCTAGGCAAGGCTTAGAGGCCATGCGACCTGTTGATCCACCCCGAATAATGCTCAGAGGCAGAGTGGTGGCTGAGGATGCAGTTGTAGACGTGCTACCAGTGCTCCGACTGTGTCCAGGAAGGCGCCAGGTTACTTCGACGTCGGTTGCATCCTCCTCCACCGCCTCTATTGACCTCCTCGAGTGTCTGACTGTGGGTTGACAGTAGGTGGGATCTAGAACTTCATCATCAATTGTTGTGTTTGCACTCCCCTCCCCCTCAGACCGAGTTTCTTCTTGCCCTGACCGAATATTTAAGTTGTCATCCCAATCGGGTATCTGCGTCTCATCTTCATCAGTATGTTCCTCATTGCCTATAACCACAGTTGTTGGAAAGGCAGCATTTTGGTAGCCAACAGTTTGCATTTTATGAAAGTCAACCTCCAAGCCATGTCATGCCCTTCTAAAAGCATGTATAACACAGCGAGGGGACTCCAACCACAGTCTCCCTCGTTGCCACTCACTGGGCCACACACACCCCACTTGACTGGCATCGGTTGAGCCCCCTTTTGAAAAAGAAAAAGATGCTTTGCATGAAGCACTCTCAAAAATACGCGTGCCTTTCCCGTCCCCTGGCTGACCCCGGGGAAGAAAAGTCCTCTGAGAGCCATGACTTGTTCATCTTGGTTCTTTTAGAAACACAGCGAGGGGACTCCAACCACAGTCTCCCTCGTTGCCACTCACTGGGCCACACACACCCCACTTGGCTGGCATCGGTTGAGCCCCCTTTTGAAAAAGAAAAAGATGCTTTGCATGAAGCACTCTCAAAATTACGCGTGCCTTTCCCGTCCCCTGGCTGACCCCGGGGAAGAAAAGTCCTCTGAGAGCCATGTCCACATTGTCAGTGGACAGACACGTGTGCTTATCTGCCAGCAGACCCACAGCAGCACTGAAGACAGGTTCAGAGAGAACGCTGGCTGCAGGACACGACAAGATCCCCAAGACGTACGTGGCGAGCTCAGGCAATTTATCAAGATTGGAAGCCAAGAATGAGCAGGGCTCAAGTTGCACAATAATGGCATGTTTCCTTGCATATACTCATATATCTGTGTGTCCTCCTCTTTTTCCTTGTCCAGCTCTTTTGTTTTCGCATGAGTATATGTCCTTGTCACTTTCCCATGTGTTGTGAGTTGTTTGTGACCTTTTGGACACCTTTGAGGGTGTTTTCTAGGTGTTTTTCTGTGTTTGTGATTGCCTGCCATTGTTTCCTATGCAGTTCGAGTTCGGTTCGTCGAACGTTCGACGAACCGAACTCGAACGGGAGGTCCGTTCGGCGAACCAACCTCGAGCCGAACCGCGACCGGTTCGCTCATCTCTACTCAGCAGGCAGTCTCTATTAGTCCAGGTATTGTAGACCAGCGCAGGGGTGACCACCACACTTTAGGATCCCACTGGCTTGCTCCCTGCTCTTCCTTCTTTTCCTCACTCTCTTGCTCCTCACAGAATCCTCCTCCCAGACAGAGCAGACATCCCTCTGGTGGACAGGAGGAGACACTGCAACTGGAATATCAGCACTCTTATACCCACATTACTCCTTAACTTGAAGGCAAATTTACTATTCTTGTTTTGTAGAAAGTCGAGTCTGCCAGGTATAAGAAAACTCCCAGTGAGTGCAAAAATACATAGGGTACAATAGGAATATGATAAAATGGTGCACCCTGGAGCTAAGGAGAAGGAAGCAGGGTCAACTCTTAACACTTATCTGATGTTGATACCTGCAGTCCCTAACATTCCTATATGGGTCCTTCTTCCTGTCGCTGATCATGTGCCTTGGCCCTCACAGACCCTATACTCACCCTGGTTCGTGAGGGCCAGCAAGATGCTAGTTTCGCCACTACAATAAGATAACACCTGGTAGGAAAGATAACCAGAAAGACACAACAAATAAGACTCCAGCAGGAACGTCTCAGCTGCAACTGTAGCAACACTATAGCTTTCTTCAAAGACAGGTTCATTCCAGGTGGACAGCAATAGAAATGAGCTATAGCTGGCATGGAGTGGAGTGAGGAGTGGATATTTAAAGCAGAAAGGAGTGGCTGCTGCTGAGGTTACAACTACCTGCTAGATCACTAGAGGATAGAAATGAACCTTAACCCCTTCTGTGCCAGATGAAATTAAATATGTTCCAACTCAGGGTAAATGGGCACTAAATGCTCTGTTACCATCTGGGCCCAGATTGCCTCGAGATCACATCAGGCCATGGCACCCTCGTGACTATGTATTTGAGAGAACATAAGTTATACAGTTAGGTCCAGAAATATTTGGACAGTGACACAATTTTCGCGAGTTGGGCTCTGCATGCCACCACATTGGATTTGAAATGAAACCTCTACAACAGAATTCAAGTGCAGATTGTAACGTTTAATTTGAAGGTTTGAACAAAAATATCTGATAGAAATTGTAGGAATTGTACACATTTCTTTACAAACACTCCACATTTTAGGAGGTCAAAAGTCATTGGACAAATAAACCAAACCCAAAAAAAAAAATTTTATTTTCAATATTTTGTTGCGAATCCTTTGGAGGCAATCACTGCCTTAAGTCTGGAACCCATGGACACCACCAAACGCTGGGTTTCCTCCTTTTTAATGCTTTGCCAGGCCTTTACAGCAGCAGCCTTCAGGTCTTGCTTGTCTGTGGGTCTTTCCGTCTTAAGTCTGGATTTGAGCAAGTGAAATGCATGCTCAATTGGGTTAAGATCTGGTGATTGACTTGGCCATTGCAGAATGTTCCACTTTTTTGCACTCATGAACTCCTGGGTAGCTTTGGCTGTATGCTTTTGGTCATTGTCCATCTGTACTATGAAGCGCCGTCCGATCAACTTTGCGGCATTTGGCTGAATCTGGGCTGAAAGTATATCCCGGTACACTTCAGAATTCATCCAGCTTCTCTTGTCTGCTGTTATGTCATCAATAAACACAAGTGACCCAGTGCCATTGAAAGCCATGCATGCCCATGCCATCACGTTGCCTCCACCATGTTTTACAGAGGATGTGGTGTGCCTTGGATCATGTGCCATTCCCTTTTTTCTCCAAACTTTTTTCTTCCCATCATTCTGGTACAGGTTGATCTTTGTCTCATCTGTCCATAGAATACTTTTCCAGAACTTAGCTGGCTTCATGAGGTGTTTTTCAGCAAATTTAACTCTGGCCTGTCTATTTTTGGAATTGATGAATGGTTTGCATCTAGATGTGAACCCTTTGTATTTACTTTCATGGAATCTTCTCTTTACTGTTGACTTAGAGACAGATACACCTACTTCACTGAGAGTGTTCTGGACTTAAGTTGATGTTGTGAACGGGTTCTTCTTCACCAAAGAAAGTATGCGGCGATCATCCACCACTGTTGTCATCCGTGGACGACCAGGCCTTTTTGAGTTCCCAAGCTCACCAGTCAATTCCTTTTTTCTCAGAATGTACCCGACTGTTGATTTTGCTACTCCAAGCATGTCTGCTATCTCTCTGATGGATTTTTTCTTTTCTTTCAGCCTCAGGATGTTCTGCTTCACCTCAATTGAGAGTTCCTTAGACCACATGTTGTCTGGTCACAGCAACAGCTTCCAAATGCAAAACCACACACCTGTAATCAACCCCAGACCTTTTAACTACTTCATTGATTACAGGTTAACGAGGGAGACGCCTTCAGAGCTAATTGCAGCCCTTAGAGTCCCTTGTCCAATTACTTTTGGTCCCTTGAAAAAGAGGAGGCTATGCATTACAGAGCTATGATTCCTAAACCCTTTCTCCGATTTGGATGTGAAAACTCTCATATTGCAGCTGGGAGTGTGCACTTTCAGCCCATATTATATATAGAATTGTATTTCTGAACATGTTTTTGTAAACAGCTAAAATAACAAAACTTGTGTCACTGTCCAAATATTTCTGGACCTAACTGTATTACACTTGCACCAGTTGGTTCTGAATTTGAATCTCATCTATTTATGTCTGATCATCTGTCTGTCTAACAAGTAGGAAACAATAGCAATTAATAAAAATAAGGTGCTTACCAATACTAGAACAAAATAAGAGCAATGCAACAATGCCAAACAGACATGTCTTCATTGTTCCATGATCAATGGTCACTCCAATCCTTCTGTTTGCAGTGTTTGGTCAGTACTAAATTAGTAGGCAGTTTACCAACAATTTATTTATATTTGCTTGGATACATGACATTTTTTTGATCTCTTGAAATGAACATCTGCCATAAAGATTAAGTGAGCTTCTATACATCTCAGATAACAAGTTTCACACCTATCAAGCTTTCGTTCAGATGATCTGTAAATTGTTTCTTTGCTTTACACTTGTTCATTTTTTTAAATTGAAATTGATTTACAGCTTCCACATGGATTAGTGAGCAGTGAGTTTTTGTTTAGTTCAATATAAAAACAGACAACTCATTTTAAAGGGATCTGTCATCAGGTTTTTGCTACCTCATCTGAGAGCAGTATAGTGTAGGAAGAGAGACATTGATTCCAATGATCTATCACTTAAGCAGGCTGTAGACGCTGCGATCTCGCTAGCGAGATCGCAAGCGATCGTACCCGCCCCCGTCGGTTGTGCGACATGGGCAAATCGCTGCCCGTGGCGCACAACCTCATTAGTCCCCGTCACACGGACTTACCTGCCCTGCAACGTCACTCTGGCCAGCGAACCGCCTCCTTTCTAAGGGGGCGGTTCGTGCGGCGTCACAGCGACGTCACACGGCAGGCATCCAATAGAAGCGGAGGGGCGGAGATGAGCGGGATGTAACATCCCGCCCACCTCCTTCCTTCCGCATTTCCGGTGGAGGCAGGTAAGGAGATGTTCGTCGCTCCTGCGGTGTCACACATAGCGAAGTGTGATGCCGCAGGAATGACGAACAACATCATACCAGCAGCAGAAACGATATTAAGGAAATGAGCGACGTGTCAACGAGCAATGATTTTTCACGTTTTTGTGCTCGTTGATCGTCGCTCATTGGTGTCACACGCTGCGATGTCGGTAACGGCGCCAGATGTGTGTCACTACCGATGTGACCCTGACGATATATCGATACCGATATCGCAGCATGTAAAGCATCCTTTAGTTTACTGGGTGGGGCAGTTGTGACACAATTAGAGTTTATAGCATAGCTCAGTAAGCTAACCCCGGCCACACAGCTTTCTGTGCACATTGAATAGTAGGAATAAACTGCTAAACAGTGCTTGGGTTGGTGATGGACCAGGTCTCATGGGGACACTTAAGAAAAAGTCTTCTTGTTTGATTACAGGGTCATACCTTCTGATTTAGCACTCTTTCTCCTCGGCCTTGGACAATTTTAATTCTTCCTTTGTAGATTCCGGTCCACATATAAATTGGATGGTTTGTTTTAACCCAAACAGAGGGATTAGAGTAGACGGGTACCCAGCAAAAAGAGGTCACCTTGCTGTTGACTGTTGAGCTCACATAAAACTGGCCATTTTTGTGTGCTGAGTATCTCAATTTTTACATTTTTTTCATAGCAGTAATGCAACTCTAATTTCCCATATTAATTGTTACACATTAGAGTTGAGTGAGTATCAATATATTCGTGTTTGTGATACTCACAACAAGTACTGTGTACTACTCGTGTATTCGTTCCGAATAACGAGTACAATGCAAGTCAATGGGAAATGTGAGTATTTTCCGCTGATTGGGAAATGCGAGTAATTTTCTGCTGGAGTCCAGTAGAAAATTACTCCCATTCCCCATTGACTTGGATTGTACTCGCTATACGGAACAAATTCATGATAGTACACAATACTTGTTACGAGTATTGTGAACACAAATATTTCAATACTTGCTCAACTCTATTACATATATCTTAGCACTACAGAGTGCAACTGTCTCCTTTTTGTTATCATGATGGCACTTAGCCAAGGCAGTGATATTCTCCAGCTAATAAAACACTCATTGTATTGAAACAAAAGCACACAGCCTAAAAAGTTACACATCCCTGAAATTAGCATCTCTGTTCCTACCTTCTGCTTTCCTTAAATTACATAGGAAAAACATGCTGATAGATACCCTGTAAGCTTATTGAAGAGGTAGTCTGCCCATGATTTTAGTTTATGGAAAAACTGCTTAAGAATGGCAAAAAATAAAAGTATGCTGATCGATTCCCTGCCTCCATGAAATTTTCTATGTTTGGAATCAAGACAGAATACTGTGTCTCTTCATGCCCAATGTCATATTACATACAGCCTGCAGGCATAATGTCATGCTTGTAAAATGTGACAAGTGTGGCACGTGAGTTCAGACTTACGGGCGTCTGATGCACAACAGAAAAAGCACAACAAACAAAGGGGTCACTGGGGACATTATAACAACAGAGGGTCCTAGAGCTAGTCCGAGAAGCCTACAACCTACAATAACCCTCAGACCAGTAGACCACTGCACAGCCAGCTCTGTCCTCACCTATTGTACCCTCACCCATTCCCTGTAGACTGTGAGCCCTCGCGGGCAGGGTCCTCTCTCCTCCTGTACCAGTCTGTTTTGTTAGAGATTGTTGTACTAGTTTTTATGTATACCCTTTTCACTTGTAAAGCGACATGGAATAAATGGCGCTATAATAAATAATAATAAATAATAATAATAATATCATACTGCATTGCGCCTTGATATTGAATGGTAATATTAGAAATTAACCGATTGTGAAAATACCTTAAGGGAACCTGTCACTAATTTTTTGCAATATAAGCTGCGGCCACAACCAGTGGGCTCTTATATACAGCATTCTATCATGCTGTATATAACAGCCCAGACCGCTGTGTGAAACTTAAAAAACACTTTATAATACTCACCTAAACTGGTCGCTGCAGTGGATGTGGCTCAAATGGGCATCTTCATCCTCCGGTGCTGGCGCCTGCTCTTTTGGCCATCTTCGTTCTCCTTCTGAAGCCTGTGTACATGACGCATCTACGTCATACACACTCGCCGGTCCTGCGCAGGCGCACTACAATACTTTGATCTGTCCTGCTCAGGACCTGAATGCCGGCGAGTGTGTTTGACATCGGATGGGTCATGCACCGCGGCATCAGAAGATAGAGGACAGAGATGGCCAAAAGAGGAGGCGCTGCCACCGGAGACCGAAGACGCCCATTTCAGCCACATCCACTGCAGTGACCGGTTTAGGTGGGTATTATAAAGTGTTTTTTATGTTCCACACAGCAGTCTGGGCTCTTATATACAGCATGTTAGAATGCTGTATATAAGAGCCCCCTGGTGGTGGTGGCCGCAGCTTATAGGGCAAAAAACTGGTTACAGATTCCATTCTAAATTACAACATCAAGTACATTTAAATATTAATAAAAAAAATACATTTTTATGCAATTAATTCCATGATCTAATGTTCTCGTGTTTTCGTCTAAACTTTGTTTCAAAATAAAACCTTAGAATAACAGGCAGAAATACTTACATAGAGGACCAGACATTTCAGTAGTTGGATAGTTGTTCTTGTCTAATGATACGAAGGATCTGGCAAACAAGGTGACTTTTTTTTCTACAGGAAGGAAAAGGTTTTCTTCTCTATATATATCCATATGCACTACAGGTTGTTTTGCTGTAGGTCACTTTGTGCAATGCCCTATAAAAAAAAACAATAAAAAAACTGATATAATGAATCATGCAAAATAAATATCTGCCTAACCTTTCTGGCCGTCTCGGTTCGTTATATATTCATTACAACTTTTCATCCCTTTTATGTTGTCTCTAACAGAACACAGTTATCAGTAATTTAATCTCCTCATACTCAGCGTAGCTTTAATGTATGTCATATTATCAACTACAATATGGATAAAAGAAATCCGGGTTTAATGCTGCGCTAGAAACCACATGAATCCAGGAGCATGTGATTGAAATTTTTTTTCTTTATTTCTGCAGGTCTATGCGTTTCAAAGACATATCCGTCTTCTTCATCAGGACAAAAGGACAGTACTGTTCTTGTGTCCTGATGAAGAAGACGGATATGTCTTTGAAACGCGTAGACCTGCAGAAATCAGAAAAAGGATTTCATCACATACTCCTGGATTCATGTGGTTTCTAGCGCAGCATTAAACCCGGATTTCTTTTATCCATATTGTTTTATTTCTCGCTTCGGGCCTGCTGCTCACCACTTTTTGATATATGTGCATCAAGGAGTTGTGCCTGACACAACTTCAAGAGGTGAGTGTGCTTTTGGCACCATACTTGCAAAATCTTATACCTGGTAAGACCCTATGTGCGCTTTCTCTTCCACAGACAAATAAATATTATCAACTACGTGATATTCCATCTTCTCAGTCCCCCTGCAACAAATGCTTTCATCCCCGTTCTAATCTGTATGGTTACATATAACCAGTAAAGATACCATATATTCTTTTTCTAATTCTTTGGTTGTATTCATTAGCTTCATTAATCTCAGATGCACAACCATCTGTACACTTTATTTTAGATCCTTAATCAGCAAGTTTGCTTTATGTAATCTGAAAGCAGCATGATGTTTGGGTTGAGACCCTGATTTCAGCAGTATGTCACTTATTAGGCTGTGTGTTCATTTTTCAATAATAGCAGCGTTTAATCAGCAGATTTTCATTATCGGCCAGGTGTCTTATGTCTCCTAGTCAACTTCTCTGTGTAGCTCTGCCTCCAACACTAATTAGTAGCTTTCAGTCAGTGTACAGTGTACACAGAAAGCTGCCAATTAGTGGTAGGATTGAGGTTTAAAGAGTTCAGCATTAAAGGCAATCTGTCAGCAGGGTTTTGTTATATAAACTGAATTCAGCATTCTGTAAGGGTTAAGACAGAAAGTTCAGGCATGCCTGTCTTCTCACAGACTGATCTTTTATTTATTTGCTTGTTTATTGTTTATTTTAGCAGCCGGACCCTATCATTGCTGTGGCTAGCTCACTCATGCCTTGTTGTCCAGCATGCTCCCTGCTGTGATTGACACCTTAAGGTCCAGTCACACTAAGCAACTTACCAGCGATCCCAACAACGATAGGGATCGCTGGTAAGTTGCTAGGAGGTTGCTGGTGAGATGTCACACTGCGACGCTCCAGCGATCCCACCAGCAACCTGACCTGGCAGGGATCGCTGGAGCGTCGCTACACGAGTTGCTGGTGAGCTCACCAGCAACCAGTGACCAGCCCCCAGCGCCGCGTGGAAGATGCTGCGCTTGGTAACTAAGCTAAATATCGGGTAACCAACCCGATATTTACCTTGGTTACCAGTGCACGGAGCTACACGTGCAGAGAGCAGGGAGCAGCGCACACTGAGCGCTGGCTCCCTGCTCTCCTAGTTACAGCACACATCGGGTTAATTACCCGATGTGTGCTGCAGCTAAATGTGCACAGAGCAGGGAGCAGCGCACAATGCTTAGCGCTGGCTCCTTGCTCTCCTAGCTACAGCACACATCGGGTTAATTAACCCGATGTGTGCTGCAGCTACATGTGCACAGAGCAGGAGCCAGCACTGACAGTGAGAGCGGCTGAGGCTGATAACAAAGGTAAATATCGGGTAACCAAAGACAGGGCTTCTTGGTTACCCGATGTTTACATTGGTTACCAGCCTCCGCAGAAGCCGGCTCCTGCTGCCTGCACATTTAGTTGTTGCTGTCTCGCTGTCACACACAGCGATCTGTGCTTCACTGCGGGACAGCAACAACTAAAAAATGGTCCAGGACATTCAGCAACAACCAACGACCTCACAGCAGGGGCCAGGTTGTTGCTGGATGTCACACACAGCAACATCGCTAGCAACGTCACAAAAGTTGTTCGTTAGCAGCGATGTTGCTAGCGATGTTGCTTAGTGTGACGGGGCCTTTACAGTCAATGCACAATCTCTATTGAGAGCCTGGTGTGGGCCGGACAGTTCTCCCAGCTCAGTAAACTAAATTCTTGGATATAGATAATGTCAGATCGACTGCACCCAGTAATCTAAGTTAAACATGGTTAGTTTCAGAATCTGTTTGCCTACAACATGCTGCTCTCAGATGAAGTAGCAGAAACCTGCTGACAAATTCCCTTTAAGACCACTGCTAAAATTGTAACGGAGAAAATCGTAATTTTATCATAACTGTTGCACCTAATACACTAAGTGATACATTCCTGGAATCATTGTAAAAACCTGATTAATGATTCCCTTTAAGAACTTTATACTGGAATTCGCTTTGCAAACTCTTAATTTCCCAAAGTCATAAACACAATATCAAAAAATACTTTTTTTTCCAGTTTTTTTTCCCTCTTTTAAAATACCACCATCATAAAACCACAAGCCATAAACAGTAGTGCAACATAAATAGAAAAAAAGTAAATCGGAATAATTTGCAATGGCACCTCTCTGCATTTTAGATCCAGTCTTAGTTTATAAATACCATACACCTGAATATGAATCCCGTGAGGGGTTGTAAATTCCAGAATGAGGTCACTTTTAAGTTTTTCAGCTGTCATGGCACCAGTAAACTATTCCAGCAAAATCTGTATTCTAAAAGCCAAGTGGCTTTCTTCTGTTCCAAGCCCAAATTTGTGCTAAAACAAAAGTATATGACAATTTGCGGCACTCAGGACAAATGGCGCAATAATTGTGATGTACACTTTCTCCTATTATATTTTGTAAAAATGATAAATGTGACGCTAAAACAATATTTTAATGAAATTAAAAAAGTAATTTTTCATTTTGATTACGCAATGTAAACATTTTTCTGAAACATTCCTGTTCAAAATGAAAATGCTCATCACACTCCTTGGTGTATTCCTTGAGGGGTGTAAATTCCAAAATAGAGTTAACTTTAGTTTTTGGGAGTGTTTGCTGTGCTGGAACCACAAGTTTCTGAGCAGATATAGGGTTTTGCTGCATTCTTGTGTATTACCCCTCGTAAAAGGAAAATCAACGATTTAGTAGAAAAAAAATAGAATTCCTGAATGTCATGGGTGTGACAGATAGGGGGTGACTGGAAGGGAGCCCCTGTGCTGGCCCTCAGCATAAGCATAACTTTGGCTATCCCTCAACCTAGAGGTATGCATGAAGGTGACGAGGTCTGAGCCCCCAGCGTCTTCCTATCTCCTGTACTTGACCCTGATGGCAAGACCCCCCCATAACCAACCACCAAAGGGGACAGGCTGGACAGAAGTCAAAAACCCCACTGACAAACATATACTGACGGGGTAACAACAAGACTCACACACACCTAAAACCAGCACCAGGGAACTACAAAAGGTGCACAGGGAGGGGTAACAAAGGAAAGAGAAAGTAACAAATCTGGCTACTTTCACACACCACAGCAGGCAGCAGCAGCAAAAAACCACGTCCTCACAGCTCCAGGCCTTGCTCCAGACTAAACTGAATAATCGGCACTCTCTGCAGGGAGCAGAGGGTTTTTGTCCAGACCAGAAGTGGTAATAAAAGAAAACACCTGGGCAGGATTAATGAGCTTGCTGCTAGCAAGGGGAACTGACATTATCTCTGCGATTGCCAAAAGAAAAACATGCATTTAGGCTGGTTTCAGAGGTCCGTGTTTTAGGTACGTGTGACATCCATTTTTAACACGGATGTCACACGTACCCATGTTACCCTATTGTGCACTTTCACAAGGCCGTATTTTCACACGGACCGTGTGGCCATGCTATTTCACACGGAGACGTGCCCGTTTTTTCTCCAGCAGCACAGATGTCACACGGATCGCACACTGATGTGATCCATGTGACATCAGTGTGACACGTACCGGAGAAAACACGGGTTTGTAAATAAAAAGATTTTCTATAGTTACCTGTATCCAGCGATTCTGTCTCCGAATCTGCTGCCTCCCGCTCCTTATCCCCGCTCATTATTTTCATTGATTATTCACCACAGTGAGCAGCTGAGAGCAGGGGCATCGCGGTGACAGCGAAGGAGACAGCACCGCTGAGGACAGCATCGCTGGGGACATCGCTAGTGACAGGTGAGTATCCTGCCAGCAGTGTGTGTGCAGGGACGTCCAAGAGGTCATCGGATTTCCCAATGAACTCTAATGACCTCCTGATGACACCCCTGCGACAACTGCGCTACAGCGAGTGTCACGATGGTGACTTCCAGGGGTTCATGAGAGTTTGTTGGGAACCCTGATGAGTCCCTGGATATCACTGCACAAACTGCTCTATACTCATCTGTCACCGGTGATGTCCCTGGCGGTGCTGTCCTCGGCTGTGCTGTACCCAGCCTGTCCCCACGATGTTCCGGCTTCCAGATCCTCAGGCAGTGAATAATCAATGAAAATAATGAGCGGGGATCAGGAGCGGGAGGCAGCAGAGCCGGAGACAGCATCGCTGGATACAGGTAAATATAAAACATCTTTTCATTGCAGAGACACGTGTTTTACCCAGTACGTGTTAAACGTATGCAAACACGGATGTCACACGTGTGACACACGCATGACACACGTGTAACACACATATGACCATATCCATGCGTGTGACTAGTACCTGATTAAACACGGACATCTGAAACCAGACTTATTGTGTATGGCCTAAGGATAAAGGAGAGTTCAGCCCTGAGCCTGTCACTAATCTCGAAAAGAGAAGACCGTGACAATTCATGAGTCATTGAATACTTTGTGGGTGGATAATTGAAAATTGTGTAATTTTTGGAGGTTTTCCAATACTTAGGACCCTCAAAGTCATTTCAAAATTGAATAAGAATTTTCCTCGAAAATGGGAAAAATTATTGAAAAACTTTTAAAATTCTAAACAAAACAGTCTCAGAATCACTGAAATATGGAGAAAACTTAAAGAGTTTGTTTTTATTTCTTCCTTACTGGGTTATTTTGTGTCTCGTTTCTTTTTTGAGCTGGTGTCGTTTTGCATATTTGCATCTAATTCATATAATACCATATATAAAACTTAGATTTGGTATAGGCTATAGCTAAAACAACCTTTTAATGACTTTATTGTGCTGCTCTTTAAAACACTCTAAAGTTTATGTGAAAGCAAGATGCATAGGATTAAATTAAATGTTAATGAGCTATTAAAGGTACAAGTTCAATATTTCAAGCTTAATCTAGGCTATGATTGAAATGTCAACTGTGCATATTCCAATTAACTATTAATGATTAGTGGAAGTCTTAAATAGAAGTAAACTTGGCAAAATTGTTCAGAATATTGTTAATCATTTTTTTTTCGCTTTGCTATTACAGGCATTTATTTGCTTTTCAATGGAGGTTGATTACTTATATTTATGAAAAAAGGCACGCGCACAGTAACTTATCTCAACAGGCTAATACTTAATTACTTGTACAGATTTTAATTGTGAATATTGCTAATGAATAATAAACATTTTAGATGTTGTACATAACTAACAATATACTAGTTAGCTACATTAAAACCCTACATATATCTAGGGTTAGGAACCAGAGAGGACAGGAGTTTTTGCAAGGCAAAATAAAGAATTTTATTGATACAAAAATCACAAATAAACACATATGAAAAAACACGTAAAGGTTAAAATAGTGCTATAAGGGGGAAACACCCAGAGACATGTGGGACAGAGAAGCACGCTCATATAAATGTCAGAAACATGGGTATATAAATCAGGCTTAAATAAGTTATAAATTGCAATCATATAACAAGCCTTACTTCAATTGCTTACCCATTGTTAAAAGAGTGTCGCTAATGCGTTGCTAAAACGTCCCACAAGTCAGAGAAACCCATCCAACGCGCGTTTCGCGTCGCACATCTCAGCTTCCTCAGGGCGGGTATATCTAGGAACCTATATAACAATAAAAAACAGCATAAAAACAACCTCTACTCAAAATATTATGTTTTGCAAAGTGTGCACAGTACCAAAATTCCAACCTGTACTATTAAAAAATGAGATTTTTGGCAAAAAATTGCAATTTTTCGAGCTACCTCGCCACGTCACGGCAAATCTCCTGAGGCAGTCCTACACTAAAATATTTTTATTTGAAGTGTGCCATACGGCCTTACATATGCAAAAATAGGACTGCACAGCAGGGTTGGATATGAACATGGTCAGCACAATAGCTCAGTAGTTAGCACTGCATAATGGCTCAGTGGTTAGCACTGCATAATGGCTCAGTGGTTAGCACTGTACTGTGGCTCATTGTCTAGCATTGTTGCTTTGCAGCACTGGGGTTCTGACTTCAAATCTCACCATGGATGACATCTGCAAGGAATTTGTATGTTCTCACCATGTTCGTTGGTTTCCTCTGGGTTCTCCGGTTTCCTCCTACACTCCAAAGACCTACTGATTTTATAAGCCACAAATGGGACAGTGATGACAATGTCTGTAACGCTCATAAGGTAATTTAAGGGTCCGTGCTCATGATTAGTATTTGCAGCGTTTTGGACGCAGCATGCTTCAGGTGCGTCCAAAATGCTGCGTTGTACAGTACAAGCACATTGGATGTGATTTCTAGAAATCTCGTGCCCACTGTGCTTGTTCGTTCCGCAGCAAACACTGGTCTTTCCAGACCGCAGCATGTCAATTGTTTGCGACAGAATCACATACGTCCTCTGTAGGGAGAACACAAGCAGGAGACAGCAGCGCACTGAACCCTGATCATGGGCACGGGCCGCTGCGGTCTCCTGCATTCTCCTGCGGAGGAGACGCACAGCCCCGCAGGTCAGGACCCGCTGCATCCAGATCACAGTGAGTCCTGATCATGGGCACATACCCTAATAACATTGTTATGCAATTCCTAAAAATTCAATTTAGGCAAGTTTGCTCCTTTCATGGGGAAAATTTTATTTTGCATCCAATAAATTTGATGCAAATTTAATGTCTGGAAGGATTTATCAAAAACCTCACCTCTCTTCGGTCCTTCAATTTCCTCTTCTATCTCTGCTTTTGGGCACTTGAACTTCCATATAGGTCTTCCATTCACAAGGTCCAATAAAGTCAAACGAGTTATGATGCACGTCTTTGACATTTACAATGTTGTCGCACCGCATGCAACCTAGTGAATGGACAAGGTGAATGGAGGACTACCAGGGGTGGGACCAGGGCCAGTTTAGACAAAGGGGGACCTGGTAAAAAGTGTAAAGTGGAGCCTTGGTTTTTGTGGGCTGTGGGCGAAAGAGTCTCAGTGGGCCCCATCCACACATAGACATGCACAGATACATACATATACAGGCAGGTACACATACATATTTAAAGCGAAATTCACAAAAACACATAAATAGACAAAAATCTATACACAGTCATATACACTGACATACATAGATACACATCATACATGCACACACAGAAACATTAGAGATATTTCTAATATTGGGAAGCCGACAACAGCCTCATTCCCATCCCCTGCTTGTCTCCATTCAGCTCCTCCTGGGCATGTGTCTTTGCCACGCTGATTGGTGGCCGTCACTAACAGACATGGCCACACATAGAGCACACTGACACTGCTGTATATACATCACAAGAGAGGCTGGGGACATATACATTACTGGGGGGCATACATATTACTGAGGAAAGGGGTACACAGCAACGGGGGGCATACAGCTCTAGAGAGGAGCATACAGCTCTAAAGGAGGGCAGTGGTTGTGAGGTAGGGGGACAAACAGCTCTGAGGTGGGAGGTGACATGCAGCTCTGGGGGTATACAGCTCAGGGGGGTATACAGCACCGGGGTGGAGGTGACATACAACTCTGGGAGTATGTAGTATGCAGCACCCATATTCCTCCATATTGTGTAATGAAGCCCCCATAGTCCTCCATATAGTATTATGTAGCCCCCATGTAGTATTATGCAGCCTCCATATGGCACTATGCAGCCCCCATATGGCACTATGCAACCCACATATGGCACTATGTAACCCCCATATAACAGTAAGCAGCCCCTATATAGCACAATGCAGACCTATATAGCATTAGGCATCCTCATGTAGTATACAGCCCCCATATAGCACAGTGCAGACCCAGATAGCATTAGGCACCCTCATGTATTATACAGCCTGCATATAGCACCATGCAGACCCAGATAACATTAGGCACCCTCATGTAGTATACAGCCGCCATATAGCACAGTGCATACCTAGATAGCATTAAGCATCCTCATGTAGTATACAGCCTGTATATAGTAAAATGCAGACCCAGATAGCATTAGGCACCCTCATGTAGTATACAGCCACCATATAGCACAGTGCAGACCCAGATAGCATTAGGCATCCTCATGTAGTGTACAGCCACCATATAGCACAGTGCAGACCCAGATAGCATTAGGCACCTCCATTGTAGTATACAGCCTGTATATAGCACAGTGAAGACCCAGATAGCATTAGGCATCCTCATGTAGTATACAGCCTGTATATAGTACAGTGCAGACCCAGATTGCATTAGGAATCCTCATGTAGTATACAGCCTGTATATAGTACAATGCAGATTCAGATAGCATTAGGCTACCATATCATTTAATGCACCCCCATGGTCGTCTGGCCACAATGATTACATACATACTCACTTTTCCTCATTCCCCCGCTGCTTCGATCTCCTCAGCGCTTCCACTGCTGTCGCTCTGACCTCACTGCATGCTTGTAGTGATGATGTCACCGCACTCTGCTGCAGAGCTGTCAGAGCGCCGACAGTCACACAGCGGGAGAATAATAAGAGAGGGAGCACGCCGCTCCGTCTCTCATCATTGCTTTCAATATGCAACCCGGGTTTGCCGGGTGCTGACGCCGGGTCTACCTTAAATGCTCACATATTGCACCATCACACTCAACTGTTCAGGTTAAATTTACATACGCAGAGTTCAGATTGGTAAATGAGCACAATCGACAATATTCAAGTCCTTCTATACTTGTTTCTGGCCTCATTACATAAGTTGAGGAAGGATGATTGGCACAAAACGATCACATATTATTATTTTTTAGTTTGTTAGTAAGTAACCCCATCATGAACATCTGAAGAATGAAGACTGCAGAGTGCTGTCCTGCTACTATTTGTTAGGGCCAGGTGGACGGGCAGACCCAGGAGGTGGATCCACTGGGCCGAACTCCTCACTGAAGGCAAGGGGTCCGGTAGCCGGAGCACTACAGGTAGCAGGATAGTCCGTGCAAAATAGTGGAATGTAGAAGTCCCTGGGACCACGGAGTCACAGATGGTAGTCCGGGTGACGGAGCTCAGGTTCGGAGGCCAAGATGTTGTCAGGCAGAGTCCGGAACTGATGGAGCGAGAGGACGGGTCACCACAGGAATCAAAGATGGTACGGACTGACGGGATGGCAGATAGTCAGCGTGCGGGGTTCGGGAATCGGCAGGACCGGATGGCGAGGCAGGAGCGGCTCTAGAAGAGAGAGAGGTGAGTATATCACAGAGACAAGGAGACCTGACTCCTAGCTTAGGAAACACGAAGAACAGGCCCCGCCCACTTGGACATTAAACCCCTTTATACCCTGTACCTGTGTGTTCAATATCCTGTCTGTGGACGCTGGCCCTTTAAGAAAGGGTCAATGACCGCGCGCGCGCCCTAATGCGCATGCGCGAGGCCCGGGTGCCAGAAGCCAGGGCAGGGAGCGGCGAACAGGAGGCAGGGGAGCCGGGCTGGAGCGAAGCTGACAGCGGACGCTGAGAGCGGGGACCGGGACGCCTGGGGATCCTAGGTGAGGAGGCCTGGAGGCTGTGGAGCGGGGGACGCCGGACAGAGGAGCCGGGGAGCGAGCCAGGCAAGCCGGGGAGCGTGGCAGGGGAGCCGGGGAGCTGGACAGGGGACCCGGGGAGCGTGACACTATTACAGTAGCGACCAAAAGTTTTGAATTTCTTTTTAAAGTGTGATTACTTCTGCCTTGTTGTCGTGATGCCATTTCCCTGGTGATTTTAGTAAACCAGAGGCAAATGGTTGTCAGCTCTAAGGATGAAAATTGTGTTTGACATTGTTTTATCCCCTTATGTGTTAGTTTTCCACATTTGCAGGGTCAAATATTTTGCATATTTTGTAATGGGTAGTCTAATTTTGCCTGTGTCTGTGTGTTTTTCGGCTAAAATATGGCAAAGACAAAGCCAAATTTAGCACCAGATATCAGGAAGCTTATTATTTTGGGAGTGAAGTCGGGCAAAAGGCAAAAAGAGGAGCTATGGAATTCAACTGTTCCCAGAGTCAAGTGTCACATAATAAAGAGAGAAAAAGAAGGTTATGGAACAGCTGAAAAACCTGTGGATGACCATGGAAAACTTCCTCCAAAGTTGATCACATTATTAAGAAAAAGTCTGTATCTGATGGCCATATAAGTGCTGTACAGATTTTGCAGAAAATGAATGCAGAATATGGGGTTAAAGTGAGTCCGGAATTGTGATACGAAGGCTAAGAGCAGTAGGCTTGAATGCACGAATTCCAGTCAATAATAGAGATGAGCGATCTTGATCGAAAAAGATCGGAAAATTACAAAATTGTATGATCCTTAGCGGGATTGGGTCAGGATTGGAAAATCGAACATTTGACCAAAAAGTCTTCTGACTTCGTTTGGATTGGTACATATGTGGTTTGCAGAAATCATTCTCTCCCGATCCATCACAGCTCTGTGAAGTATTGGCATATTGGCATCAAGTATTTCCCATTTTTAGTGGGAAAATGATCAAATCCGATAGTGTGTGGCAGTTTGGAGAGGTACTCTCTTCAGGGATGAATCCCGGTTTTCACTGTACAGAGCAGATGGCAGACTACATGTTTGGCATCGTGTGGATGAGCGGCTTGCTGATGTCAACGTTTTGAATCGAGTGGCTCATGGTGGCACTTGGGTAATGATATGGGCAGGTGTATGTTATGGACAATGAACACAGATGGATTTTATTAATGCCATTTTGGATGCGCATAGATACCATGACAAGATCCTGAAGCCCATTGTTATGCCATTTATCCCCGACCATCACCTCATGTTGCAGCATGTAATGCGCGGCCCTATGTTGCAAGGATCTGTGCATAATTTCTGGCAGAGGAAAACATCTGATTTCTTGCATTGCCAGCATACTCACCAGACATATCACCCACTGATCATGTCTGGGATGCTCTGGATCAGTGTATACAACAGCGTGTTCAAGTACCTGACAATATGCAGTAACTTTGTACAGCCATTGAAAAGGAGTGGACCAACATTCCATAAGCTACAATGAAGAACCTGATCAACTCTACGCAAAGGAAATGTGTTGGACTCCGTGTCAGAAATGGTGGCTGCATCAGATACTGACTGGTTTTATGATCACCTCCTGGAGCCCTCTAGACCCCTCCAGAAACCTCAATACTGTAAAGCTGCACATTTTAGAAAGGCCTTCTATTGTGGCCAGCCTAAGGGGCACTTTGCATGCTACGACATCGCAAGCCGATGCTTGCGATGCTGAGCGCGATAGTCCCTGCCCCCGTCGCAGCTGCGATATCATGGCGATAGCTGGCGTAACAAACATTATCGCTACACCAGCTTCACATGCACTCACCTGCCCTGTGACGTCGCTCTGGCCGGCGAACCGCCTCCTTATTAAGGGGGCGGGTCGTGCGGCATCATAGCGACGTCACATGGCAGGCGGCCAATAGAAGCGGAGGGGCGGAGATGAGCGTGACGTAAACATCCCGCCCACCTCCTTCCTTCCGCATAGCTGGCGTGAGCCGCAGGACGTAGGTAGGAGATGTTCCTCGCTCCTGCGGCTTCACACACAGCGATGTGTGATGCCGCTAGAACGAAGAACAACATTGTAACATCGGTCATTTCCAAATTATGGAAATGATCGACGCTACACCGATGATACGATTATGACGATTTTACGCTCGTTAATCGTATCAAAAAGGCTTTACACACTACGATATCGCCTGCGACGCTGGATGTGCGTCACTTTCAATTTGACCCCACCGACATCTCACCTGCGATGTCGTAGTGTGCAAAGTGCCCCTAAGGCACACCTGTGCAATAATCATGCTGTCTAATCAGAATCTTGAGATGCCACACCGTGAGGTGGATGGATTATCTCAGCAAAGGAGAAGTGATCACTAACACAGATTTAGAAAAATTTGTGGACAATATTTGAGAGAAAAAGTCCTTTTGTGAACATAGAAAAAGTCTTAGATCTGTGAGTTCAGCTCATGATTAATTAGAGCAAATACAATAGTGTTGCATTTATACTTTTGCTCATTGTGTATAGGCTTCCTTGCTTACTGCTGCTCTTGTTCACACTCTAATTTTGAGTTACCCTCGGAAAATTTAGAGCAGCAGAACAGAAATAAACAGAATCTTTAACACCGGCCACAACAACTTCAAAGTTATTTTACCTTCAGGGAGTTCCTCGTCTTCCAAAGTCTTAATAAAGCAAAGACCTCATTTGGAGAATTAGGTAGGCATTACAAATTTATTGCCTAGGTACCAACATCGTCTGAAGCTGTTTCAATTGAACTAATGAGAGAATTGTTAATTGCTCTTTAAGGGTCTATAAATTTTGACCTATTCAAGACAATGCAAAGACTTTCCGCCAACATTGACGAACTATGTAATGAAGCAAACCCTATTGAAATAAAGATGGGAAAATTTCCTTTTGAAGTAAACAACCTAAATTGCCACCCATAATATTGCAGAGAATGAAATTAACACCATTAAATACAAAATAGTTGATAGAGAGGACAACTCGTAAAGAAATGTCAAATTTAGAGGAGTCCAACAAAGGGTCCCTCACACATGAATTAGTGGCATGCATCCAATAATACCTGAAGGTTCTCCTCCATACCTCGTAACTGCTGAACTCAATTATTGGTAATGTTTACCGCCTCCCAAATCTGAGATCAGTTCCATAAAACAAGCCTTATAGCGTCTTAGCTTGTCTGCATTTTTTTCTGGATTGAAGCTAACATTTTGTTGCCCTCAACTGAGTACTGTTAGACCTCTTTTTCAAAATCTTCCCCTGTACTGACCTTCATCAAGCAATAGAGGGGATTTATCTGCTACAATTGTCACACAGAGTTTTATACAAACTTAAGAGACTGTCATGGCAGCGAAAGACATGACATTGCAGATTCTGTCACTCCGCCCAATGGTTTCTCTGATCAACACTGGGAGACTCAGGCATTGACCTGCTGTTTGCTCAGTAATAGTCAGGCTAGCAAGAGTTAACCTCTGCTACACTGCTTGTTAGACTTCTTAGATCACATCTTGTGAGGTGGCCAATCACATCTGCTCAAAACAAATTTAAGCTTGATGAAATCTTCTACCCATGTCAGCTATAGGTAATATTGTGTTGGTCTGTGTGTTTAGGTGTCCCAGACTATCTAGAATGTGTTGCTTTTTGACTGGAGTAGTTGTACAGTTTAACCGTTGTCTTGTTTCCTCCCTGCTCTTGTTATCCTCCTTATCTTTTATTGTCTTATACCTCTGTCATCGTGTGCTGTTTGACAGAGGTTTGGTTTCCTGTCTATCTATTTTTGTGGGTTTAATTTCACTGCTGTCCCTGGTGGAAGCGGTATCAGATCAGGGCTGCTAAGGAGTAGGGCCAAACTCAGGCATCCCCACCTTTAGGGGTATCCCTGAGACTAGAGATAGCATAGAGCCCCCATAGCCTGAGGGTGAGCTTAGGAGCCCCAGTTTCCTGCTATCCCCATAGTCATTGTGACAACAATAACAACACCACATCAGAGGAAAATTAGGAGAAACAATAGTACACCAAACTTATTCTCAATAAGACATGATTCAATTTCATCAAAAGGTCAGAAGATAAGATTCAAAACCTAGTAAAGAAATAGACCATTACCATACTTGTCATTGCTTATGTCCTGAGGAAGGAAGCTGAGTCCTCCGAAACGCGTCGACCTGTATTTTGGCAATATTCATTAAAGACATGGAATGAATTACACCCCTTCGTTTGAATGTTGAAAATCGCAGCAAGATACCGGCTTCTTTCTCCGACTGTTTTCTACATGGTCTAAATGTACAGATGCTGGCTCAACCATCTAAGATTCCTAAAACGTCAGCAAAAGCTATCACATCTTAAGTAGCAGATAAAAGGTAGAAAGCAGCTGCTGAGGTTATTAATTGGGGAATTGTTGTGTGCACTTGTGGTGGAGTGCTCAGATAAAGTCCACCAGGGAAGACATTAATATGAAAAAATTAGCAAACCTGGCACATCCTATATGGTTAAAAAAGTATCTTCTTTATTCAAAACATAGACTAAATTTTAACATGGTGCCACATCACGTAGTGTGCGTGCTTTAGCACCATGTTTTAAAAATGTGTCTATGTTTTGAATAAAGAAGAAGATACTTTTTTAACTATATAGGATGTGCCGCATTTGCTAATTTTTTGATGCACATTTTAAATACTGCCTCATCATCTTTTCTGCTGAAAATATTGTCCGGAAATGTGGCAAACTCTTATTGTGTAGTGTGTAACATTTGTTATTGTTTTTCTCTTTTAAATGAAAAAATGATGCCGTCATCATGCACGCTGTTGGCCAAGTCTCGCGCAGGCACAGTTCGCTCTGCTCCTATCGCAGGCCGAGCAGAAAACTTTTTCCCTTGCGCGCCGGTGATGTATCTGCGCCTGCGCGAGACTTGGCCAGCGGCGTGCCTGATGACGGCGGCATGTCAATCATGACAGGAGGATGGCGAGCAAGACCAAAAGGAGGGACAGGAGCTGAAATAGAGCCCGCCCATCTGGCCACCACACCTCATTAGCATACAAAACTTTGAGATTTTATAAAGTTCTTTTTGCGGTCTGCAAGTGGGGACAGCAACAAGGTGCACCTTCATAGAATGCAGCTCAGGAGCTGCAGAAGGTGACACTTTTAGTTTAATAGTCAAAAAACTGGTGACAGGTTCCCTTTAAGTTTCATTGCAAAGGGATTAAAACAGACACTGAAACATTGATTCCACTGGAAAGAAGCAAGAGACCGTACTGAAGGTTAGCTTTTGCTCCTACATTTGATCCCCATTGAACACATCCTCCTTGGTTATTTCCATCTTTCATGTAGTCTAGGACTGATCTGATTTTCAACCCAATAGAACTTACCATTGATCCTAAGATGAAATGTCCCATTTTGTGTCTACTATTCAAACAAAATATGTAATTAGTGCTACTAAAAAAAAGTCTTCCTAAATAAACCTACATATTTCAAGACCTAATATTTCATCTCTTCCTCATTAAATGGATAATTACATGGGTAACATCATTGACTGCCATTGTTCTATTTATATATGACCACATCAATGCCAAGGGGTCAACACCTGACCTGCCATATAGTCTTCCGCACATGCTGCTAACACATTTTTCTATCTGGTGTGTGGCAGGATTGACATCAGTATATTCACAATGCAAACTTCATGGATCCAGCTAAAAGCATAAAGTTCCTTGGAAGATCTATGGTTTCTGAATATTATGGAAGATGACTTGAGAGGTTTTTATAGGTACTTGCTACTTAGCAGATTTAAGAATATCAATGATCAGAGTGAGGGCAATGCGTCAGAAAAATGTTATTGACCTTGGTTATAGTATTAAAGATCACTGCTTGAGAAATGAATTTCCTGAGAAAACTTTGTCCAAGCTCAAAAGGTTTTTCAAGAGAAAATAAAAATTTTCCAAGGAACTAGATATGTAAAAAATGCCAAACTCAGAAATACTCACTTATCGAAATCTACCCGGCTCTAGCACAGGTTTCAAAATAGTCTGCCCAGAGACAGGATGTAGTGGTGTCATTTTTCCACCACCATTGGACTGCTGTGGCTGGTAATTTACTGCCGCCATAAGGTGACTTGAGCAGGACATCCCTGCATATTTTATGATTGGATATTGACTGACCACTGCAGTCAATCACACAACTCCCTTGATCTGTGGCTGATGGAATGGTGACATACAGTTAGGTCCAGAAATATTTGGACAGTGACACAATTTTCGCGAGTTGGGGTCTGCATGCCACCACATTGGATTTGAAATGAAACCTCTACAACAGAATTCAAGTGCAGATTGTAACGTTTAATTTGAAGGTTTGAACAAAAATATCTGATAGAAATTGTAGGAATTGTACACATTTCTTTACAAACACTCCACATTTTAGGAGGTCAAAAGTAATTGGACAAATAAACCAAACCCAAACAAAATATTTTTATTTTCAATATTTTGTTGCGAATACTTTGGAGGCAATCACTGCCTTAAGTCTGGAACCCATGGACATCACCAAACGCTGGGTTTCCTCCTTCTTAATGCTTTGCCAGGCCTTTACAGCCGCAGCCTTCAGGTCTTGCTTGTTTGTGGGTCTTTCCATCTTAAGTCTGGATTTGAGCAAGTGAAATGCATGCTCAATTGGGTTAAGATCTGGTGATTGACTTGGCCATTGCAGAATGTTCCACTTTTTTGCACTCATGAACTCCTGGGTAGCTTTGGCTGTATGCTTGGGGTGATTGTCCATCTGTACTATGAAGCGCCGTCCAATCAACTTTGCGGCATTTGGCTGAATCTGGGCTGAAAGTGTATCCCGGTACACTTCAGAATTCATCCGGCTACTCTTGTCTGCTGTTATGTCATCAATAAACACAAGTGACCCAGTGCCATTGAAAGCCATGCATGCCCATGCCATCACATTGCCTCCACCATGTTTTACAGAGGATGTGGTGTGCCTTGGATCATGTGCCGTTCCCTTTCTTCTCCAAACTTTTTTCTTCCCATCATTCTGGTACAGGTTGATCTTTGTCTCATCTGTCCATAGAATACTTTTCCAGAACTGAGCTGGCTTCATGAGTTGTTTTTCAGCAAATTTAACTCTGGCCTGTCTATTTTTGGAATTGATTAATGGTTTGCATCTAGATGTGAACCCTTTGTATTTACTTTCATGGAGTCTTCTCTTTACTGTTGACTTAGAGACAGATACACATACTTCACTCAGAGTGTTCTGGACTTCAGTTGATGTTGTGAACAAGTTCTTCTTCACCAAAGAAAGTATGCGGCAATCATCCACCACTGTTGTCATCCGTGGACGCCCAGGCCTTTTTGAGTTCCCAAGCTCACCAGTCAATTCCTTTTTTCTCAGAATGTACCCGACTGTTGTTTTTGCTACTCCAAGCATGTCTGCTATCTCTCTGATGGATTTTTTCTTTTTTTTCAGCCTCAGGATGTTCTGCTTCACCTCAATTGAGAGTTCCTTAGACCGCATGTTGTCTGGTCACAGCAACAGCTTCCAAATGCAAAACCACACACCTGTAATCAACCCCAGACCTTTTAACTACTTCATTGATTACAGGTTAACGAGGGAGACGCCTTCAGAGTTAATTGCAGCCCTTAGAGTCCCTTGTCCAATTACTTTTGGTCCCTTGAAAAAGAGGAGGCTATGCATTACAGAGCTATGATTCCTAAACCCTTTCTCCGATTTGGATGTGAAAACTCTCATATTGCAGCTGGGAGTGTGCACTTTCAGCCCATATTATATATATAATTGTATTTCTGAACATGTTTTTGTAAACAGCTAAAATAACTTGTGTCACTGTCCAAATATTTCTGGCCCTGACTGTAACTGTGTCATAATTCCTATGGGCAGAACATTCTGTATTGCTCTGCTATGTTCTCCTGCAGAGCCGGTATATATTTGCTTATGGTGCAGAGCGTTTTGCAGGATGAATTCTTTGCTGTTTTTTTAACAGCACTGTTTTTCATGCTGGTCCTGGGAGGTGCTCTCGCAGATGCTTCTCGTTCCCGGTGATTGCTCTGCTTCATTAAAGAGCATGTTAGCTCAGGACGCCAACAGTCATATGACCTGTTTACAGTTGTTCTGTTGGCTCCCGTGATGCTCAGTTTTCTGGTCTTGGTCTCTCAAGTCCGGACTGTTGTGTAGCCATCTCTACCTGTCCTCCCGTTTTTGTACTGACTTCCCGGCTTTTGACCTAGGACTTCCTCCTGACTACGTCTCCGCCTGCTCCCTGTATTCTGTACGTACTCTCCTGGAACCCGGACCTTCAGCTTGTATCTTGACCTCTTCTCTGTCTGCCCCATGTACTGTTGTTTTCTCCTGGTTTATGATCTCGGCCTGTTGGACTACCTCTCCTCTTACTGTATACAAGAAGTGTCTAGCGCCACCTTGTGACAGAAATCACAAGCTGTTTCTTGTCTAGCACATGCTGTACTGGATCCAGGTGGGCACCAGTAGGTGAGTATGACCAGACTTATTATGTTTTACATATTCAGACATCTGGATAAAAGTTTTGTTTTGCACAGCCGTTCCCTTTAATTTTACTTGATTTATCAGTAACATAAAGTGCCAGATGTCCACGTTTGCCATTGATTATCTCCATTTGATAAATATTGTATGGTTTATCACTATTCTTAACTTATGTTAATTACTTAATGTCTCATTTTAGATCATTTTGACCGTCCACTTCAGGAACTTTGAGAAGGAAACTAGTTCCAATGGGTTTCAATAGAGACAAAAATCAGACACATTTGCTGAGTTACCGGCAAAACTCGCTCATGACCCCGCATTTGTTCAGACTTATTTAGTGATTGTGTAGAAGATAATTGATTATAAAGTGGAAATATTTCTGCGCCTTGATTAACAGTGGTGATCGCTTATTGTGAGCCGTAGATGTGTTGCGCTGTAATTAGAGGCAAATCGACAGCATTTTCTGCTCAATAATGAGGCTTTTTCTAATCAAGTCTACATTGATGTTTTATAAAGATATCTGCACTAGGTGGGGAGCTCGTTTGCTCACAGAAGCTCAAGAGCCCCGCTCATCATAAAACATAATGTGCTTTATTCTTTAGCTCAGTCGCTGTGTTTCAAGTGTAGAAAATTTGACAATCTGTGTTTCATACTGCTAAGGGTGATATGGCACAGACTGCACATCGCCCTCACAAAATTCTCCCTGTTACATCGGCACGGTACAGTAGGTCAGCCAGACATGCCATCTTAATGTTAAGGGAGGAAGGAAAAAGTGTCATCTTGACTCTGTCATTTCCTAATCAACAGTATTGTTTGTATTTTAGAATTTCTTGTATCTAAAAAAGTGTAACTATTTTTACTTACAATAAACTAGCATGAAATATTATCATAACTTTACCCCCTTGCACATGAGATTACATATTTGGCCATTCTAGATTGTATTGGCAATGAAGGACGGTCATACTGACATTTGTGATTGACAGCTTTCCTCTCTTTGCAGTGGATGGGTCCAAGAAAGACTCTAATCATATCTGTCATGGGCTGATCCATGGTGCTCTGCTCTCCAGCAGAGCCGGTGTTCTGTTTTGTATTTTGCGCTGGTGGACGAGTGGTTTCCTGTGCTGGTGTTGGGAGGAGCCTCGTTCCGGGTGATTGCTCTGCTTCATTCATTCACTAGCAACCTCAGCCGGAATGCCGACAGTTGCAGTTTCTGCCTGCAGTCAGTGCTCTGGCTCCCGTTTGTGCTTTGATCTTGTCCTCCTACCCTGTACCTGTTGTTACCCCTCTCCTCCCATGTCCCTGACTCTGATGTTCTTTCTTGACTCTTTACCTCTGGCTTGCACCCTGACCTCGGCTCCGCTTTTCCCCAGTATAACTTACATGACTTCCTGTCTTCTGACCTCTGGCTTGTATCATGACCTCAGCTCCGCTTCCCCCCAGTGTACCTTACGTGAATTCCTGGCTTATGACCTCCAGCTTGTACTCTGACCTCGGCTTTGCTTCATCCCTGTGTTCCACATGTGACTTCCTGGCTCCTGACCTCCGTTTTTTTTTACTTCCCCATCACTTGTTACTTCTGGTGACACCTAGTGGTAGTTCGTCACAATATCAGTTTAGACAAATGATCACGTTATGAACATAACAATAATAATAATAATAATAATAATAATTGGTATGACGGCGTGTAAGCATGATGAGATAGTTTACACAACTCTCTCTTCATCTCGTAAAAAAAAAGAGAGTGCCAGAAATGGCCGGGTGCCACATGTGGCCTCCAAACTACAGGGTGTTTATCCATACTTAAAGGAACCTAAACGGAGTAGACAAAGGGATGGACTCCCTTTGTTTTTTCTCTGTCAAGTTTCATTTTCAACAAGGTTGATGATCTTTGATGTTCATACCAAACACAGACTTTACAAGAAAATCAATCTTCGAGTTCAGAGTTTGAGTGCTCTATATATGCAAACCACTCAAATGGATATCACTGTGCTCGGGTACGCTCGTTGCTCAGACCAGTGCAAGACGCCTGCAGTGTTTGAATGGCTCGTACTAGAGGTGACAACAGCATGATCGGATGTAGTGTACACCAAACAAAATAAAAAAGTGCATCTTATTTTAAAGTTTCCATATTTGGAAAAGCAATTTTCCCAGAACTACACAAGATATTAAAACTGAGGTATAACACTTCTACACCACCAAAAACTACCTCTAAAACAATATTTTATTTAGTAAATTCTTAAAAAAGACACTTCCAGTATCCTCTTATACAGCATAAAAACATGAACATATCAAAACACATATAGTGTAGATGCCATTGAGTACTATACCCATACTAGGGGGTGATATGGGAGGGAGGTTTCAACAAGTTAATATAGATGGTTTTGTTCTATTAATGGAATGGGGCCTACCTACATGCATCCTAGGTTCCCCTTATTATCCATAAAAAGTGTTGTTTAAAGTTTGCCACAATCCACCTGGGAGACACACCAAACATGTGGAAGAAGGTGTTCTGATCAGATGAAACCAAAATCGAACTTTTTGGGCACAATGCCAAACGATATGTTTGGGTTTGGCGTAAAAGCAACACAGCTCATCACCCTGAACACATCTTCCCCACTGTCAAACATGGTGATGGCAGCATCATGGTTTGGGCCTGCTTTTCTTCAGCAGGAACAGGGAAGATGGTTAAAATTTATGGAAAGATGGATGGAGTCAAATACAAGGCCATTCGTGAAAAAAACCTGTTGGAGTCTGCAAAAGACCTGAGACTGGGACGGAGATTTGTCTTACAACAAAACAATGATCCAAAACATAAAGCAAAATCTACAATGGAATGGTTCACAAATAAACGTATCCAGGTGTTAGAAAGGCCAAGTCAAAGTCCAGACCTGAATCCAATCGAGATTCTGTGGAAAGAGATGAAAACTGCTGTTCACAAACGCCTCCATCCAACCTCACTCAGCTCCAGCTGTTTACAAAGGAAGAATGGGCAAGAATTTCAATCTCTCGATCTGCAAAACTGATAGAGACATACCTCAAGCGACTTCAGCTGTAATTGCAGCAAAAGGTGGCATTACAAAGTATTAACTTAAAGGGTCCAAATAATATTCACACCCCACTTTTCGGTTTTATATTTTTTACAAAAGTTTAAAATAGGCAATAAATTTCATTCAACTTCACAATTGTGTCCCACTTGTTGATTCTTCACCATAGAATTTACAATTTTTATCTTTATGTTTGAAGCCTGAAATGTGGGAAAAGGTTGAAAAATTCATGGGGTCCGAATACTTTCGCAAGGCACTGTAGGCCATTTAAAATAGTAATAAAAAGAAAAAAATAATACAATTGTTATATGCAATTCTTATCTAATATTTGCAATAATAATAGCAAACTAGATCTCATTTTGTACATCCATGGTGTGTCCATCCATGTATCTTATAATTGTGAGCAAGATTGCTCAACTTTTCTCTATGTAAATTCATTAAAGCACCATCAGCATTTTTTGTTTTTCAGCACTGGTGTGGTGCTTCTAATCTAAGTCATGTGCCCCTTCATCTTTTTTCAACGTCATTCCAGTCCTGCGGCCACATCTTGTGATCATAACCGCTGTCTGTCAGAAGTTACATCACAAGATCTGAATACAAAGCTATGATTTCTAGAATGAGGCTCTCCTTGCTTAAAAGGCCAACAGAATTCTGGGATGTATCAAGACAAGCATTGAATCTAGATCAAGAGAGGTCATTATTCCCCTATGCTCTACCCTGGTCAGACCCCACCTGGAATACTGTGTACAGTTCTGGGCGCCCCAATTCAAAAAAGGCATCGATATATTGTAGCATGTCCAGAGAAGAGCAACCAAAATGGTATAAGATCTGCAAACCATGTCATATGAAGACCGGCTAAAAGAACTAGGGATTTTTAGTTTGAAAAAGAGAAGGCTGAGAGGAGACTTAACAGCGGTCTACAAATATCTGAAAGGTAGTCACTGTACAGAGGGAACTACCCTATTCTCATTAGCACAAGGAAATACAAGAAGCAATGGCATGACACTTAAAGGAAGGAGATTCAGATTAGACATTAGGAAAAACTTTCTGACAGTGAGGGCAGTCAGAGAGTGGAACAGGCGACCACGGGAGGTAGTGAGCTCTCCATCAATGGAACGCTTCAAACGGAAACTGGATAAACATATAGCTGGGATGATTTAGGAAAGCCTGCACTTGCAGTGGGACCCGAGGGCCCTTGAGGTCCCTTCCAACTCTACCATTCTATGATTCTATAGACTTGTATTGAGTTGTGACCTCCAGCACATTGCATGAGGCACTGGAGCACCCGGCAAGTTACAAACTGCTGAAGAGCAACAGGTGCTCTGGTGAAAACAGATTAGGATGCCAGGGGGTAGGTGTAAGATGGGGGCAGAGAACGATTTAAAGCACCAATCCAGAGGTGAAATAAAAAAGCAATTGCTGGATGAGTGCTTTAAAAAAAAAAGTAACTAGAATTCTTAAAATATAAAGGCAGATTCTGGGCTCTATTTAGAAGTTACAACTCTTGCTTATTATTTAAGCTAATGGAATAATATTATTAATTCCATATAAACTTGAGCTAAAGATTGTGTTAGATTAGCAAAGTGGAGATTGTGTCAAGGAATTAGGCTTTAATATTAAAAATTTGTGCATTCCTTATGTTAGATAAAACATAAAACTCTTATTGTCAGACAGCTTACATTTTTGATGGAGAAATCAAGCATCGCAAAGCATGAGTATATAAAACCAATACTAAGAGACACATTTTCTGCTCGCTATAAAATTAAGATAGATTTTTGTTTCAAATGGATCATAACGGTTACAAATGATATTTTCATAGTGGTGACATAATATATTTTATGTCATAGATACCCATTTAGGAAGTAGGTCAATCGATAAAGATGCATTTCCAGTAATTCCCTCTGAAAATAATGTGTCTAGAATAAATCTTAAAATGATTTTTTTTTTACCTTTCTAAACTTATTTTTATACCTTCTTAATACTTTTCCTAAACAAGCAAATTGCTTTGTGCAAAGAAAGAAAGAAAGAAAGAAAACTTTCATTGTAGATATATAAAGTATGTGGTGCCTTATGCTGAAAATCACAAACAATAATTATGAACATTTTCAAATTTAAAAAGAAATACAAATTAACCCCATATAGTTCTAGGAGTTGACTCAAGAATAGAGATGAGCGAACCTGAGGTTCGAGGTTCGGAAACCGACTTCCAAAAAACAAAGTTTTGGTTCGAAGTTTGATTGAGTTACGAGTGCAAACCACTGAAGCGAGCAGCACTGTGCTTGGGTATAAGTGATGCTCAGCCCTGTGCGAGCTGCGTGCAGTGTCTGAACAGCTCGCGCTGGGGGTAAAATCAGAGTGATCATGTGTAGTGTGCACACACAAAAACTAAAATTTGAAAAACCCTGCCCACCCTTCCCCAGAAGTGTTCTGCTTATAGTTGGCTGCATGTGGGAGGAGATATAAACTGCCCAATTACTGACTTCCATTGAGGTTTGGTTCAAGTCGGGGTCACAAACCAAACTTTATCTAAGGTTCGAATGTGCCCTGCGAACCGAACCTCCAAAGGTTCGCTCATCTCTACTCAAGAAGGGAAATTACCAATTGCTGGGGGTCTGATTGTGTTTGAAAGCCCTATATGAATGGAGCAGTGTTTGACCATGTGAACATCTGCTTCTTTCATTCTTATAAGGGTTCTGAAGAGCAGCCAAGTGCCCGGGTATCTCTGTTGGTCCCAATAACAATTAATGAATAAATGAACAATGACGAATGAACACAATTCATTGCGGGGCTCCAGAGACGCACCTTTATCAAGTGGCAGGGACATCATTGATAAAAGTGACTCTCTAGCTCATTAAATGCATTGTATTTTGGAGATACTAGAATGAAAAATCTTTATTGGATTTCAACTACAATCAGCATCCTTTGTTGCTCTGATCCTCTGTTGTCAATACTTGGGTTGTGTTGCATCTAAACACCCTATTCTATGTACCATTTTTCCAGGCTGTGCGAGACACAAACAAACTGTGGGAGTTCGGGTTCAGAGTTCAGATACTTTACATTTGCAAACCACTGGTGTGAGCATCACTGTGCTCAGGTACACTTGGTGCGAAGAATATTGCGAGCCTCTTGCAGTGTTTTAGCGGCTCGCACTGAGGGTGACAATAGTGTAATCTGATGTAAGGTGTACAGAAAAAAAGGAAACATTCCACCCACCCATCCTGGAAATGTTCTGTTTATGGCTGATGTATGGGGTGGAGACCCAAACTGGCCAATTACTGATTTTCATTGGGGTTCAGGTGAAGTTCACATCCCAAACTGAACTTTATTTAAAGTCCGGATGAGCCCGCCAAATCGAACTTCCACGGATTCGCTCAGCTCTAGTGCCCACCTTTTTTTATTACTTTTATTGTATTGTCCAAGCATACTCACCCTATCTGCTCTTTCCTTTATGGTTCAGTACTAGAGTTGAGCGCGGTTCGCGGTTCGTGGTTCTCCAGTTCTAGGCTCGAGTGATTTTTGGGGTTGTTCGAGATCGAACTAGAACTCGAGCTTTTTGCAAAAGCTCGATAGTTCTAGATAAGTTCGAGAACAGTTCTAGCAGCAAAAAGCAGGGCTTTTTACAGCTACAGTGTGCAGGAGCCATCGCTGGCAGCCTGCCAGAAGCTGGTAACCAAGATAAACATCGGGTATCCAACCAAAGCGCTTTGGTTAGTAACCCGATGTTTATCCTAGTTACGTGCAGGAAGCCCACACTTTCCCGCTCAGCTCACTCCGCCCCCTCCTGCCCGCAGCATGTACACACGTACACACACACACTCACACACACACACACACACACAGACGGTCCCGCTCGGCTTACCTGCGGTCGGCCCGGGGGCAGCAGTCCTTGGCACTGGAAACTGTGCCTGCCGGCCCTTTAAGGCCACTGTGTTCTCCTGCATTGAGCATCATCTGTGGGCGGAGCTACCGCCCGGCGTCCTGCTCGGTCGCACAGATGAAGGAGTCACAGTGTCAGCCAGCGACCCCCAGCACATCGCTTCCCTCCGGCGCTGTGTGGGCCCCATCTGCACCGTGACCTGATCAGTATGTGGGACATTACTCCCTCCCCGCCCCTCCCTGTCCCCCCGTGCGTGTGTGGGCCCCGCAGAGCCGTGTGTGTGGCCCCCGGAGCCGCGTGTGTGGGCCCCGCAGAGCCGTGTGTGTGACCCCCGGAGCCGCGTGTGTGGGCCCCGCAGAGCAAGGTGTGTGTTTGTATGTATGAATGCAGCAGAGCAGTATGCGTGTCTATATGTATGTATATATGCAGCAGAGCAGTATGCGTGTCTATATGTATGTATATATGCAGCAGAGCAGTATGCGTGTCTATATGTATGTATATATGCAGCAGAGCAGTATGCGTGTCTGTATGTATGTATATATGCAGCAGAGCAGTATGCGTGTCTATATGTATGTATATATGCAGCAGAGCAGTATGCGTGTCTATATGTATGTATATATGCAGCAGAGCAGTATGCGTGTCTATATGTATGTATATATGCAGCAGAGCAGTATGCGTGTCTGTATGTATGTATGTATGCAGCAGAGCAGTATGCGTGTCTATATGTATGTATATATGCAGCAGAGCAGTATGCGTGTCTATATGTATGTATATATGCAGCAGAGCAGTATGCGTGTCTATATGTATGTATATATGCAGCAGAGCAGTATGCGTGTCTATATGTATGTATGTATGCAGCAGAGCAGTATGCGTGTCTATATGTATGTATGTATGCAGCAGAGCAGTATGCGTGTCTATATGTATGTATGTATGCAGCAGAGCAGTATGCGTGTCTGTATGTATGTATATATGCAGCAGAGCAGTATGCGTGTCTGTATGTATATATGCAGCAGAGCAGTATGCGTGTCTGTATGTATGTATGTATATATGCAGCAGAGCAGTATGCGTGTCTGTATGTATGTATATATGCAGCAGAGCAGTATGCGTGTCTGTATGTATGTATATATGCAGCAGAGCAGTATGCGTGTCTGTATGTATGTATATATGCAGCAGAGCAGTATGCGTGTCTGTATGTATGTATGTATATATGCAGCAGAGCAGTATGTGTGTCTGTATGTATGTATGTATATATGTAGCAGAGCAGTATGTGTGTCTGTATGTATGTATGTATATATATAGCAGAGCAGTATGCGTGTCTGTATGTATGTATGTATATATGTAGCAGAGCAGTATGTGTGTCTGTATGTATGTATGTATATATGTAGCAGAGCAGTATGTGTGTCTGTATGTATGTATATATGTAGCAGAGCAGTATGCGTGTCTGTATGTATGTATGTATATATGTAGCAGAGCAGTATGTGTGTCTGTATGTATGTATGTATATATGCAGCAGAGCAGTATGTGTGTCTGTATGTATGTATGTATATATGTAGCAGAGCAGTATGCGTGTCTGTATGTATGTATATATGTAGCAGAGCAGTATGCGTGTCTGTATGTATGTATGTATATATGTAGCAGAGCAGTATGCGTGTCTGTATGTATGTATGTATATATGCAGCAGAGCAGTATGCATGTCTGTATGTATGTATGTATATATGCAGCAGAGCAGTATGTGTGTCTGTATGTATGTATGTATATATGTAGCAGAGCAGTATGCGTGTCTGTATGTATGTATGTATATATGTAGCAGAGCAGTATGCGTGTCTGTATGTATGTATGTATATATGCAGCAGAGCAGTATGCGTGTCTGTATGTATGTATGTATATATGTAGCAGAGCAGTATGCATGTCTGTATGTATGTATGTATATATGCAGCAGAGCAGTATGTGTGTCTGTATGTATGTATGTATATATGTAGCAGAGCAGTATGCGTGTCTGTATGTATGTATGTATATATGTAGCAGAGCAGTATGCGTGTCTGTATGTATGTATGTATATATGTAGCAGAGCAGTATGCGTGTCTGTATGTATGTATGTATATATGTAGCAGAGCAGTATGCATGTCTGTATGTATGTATGCATATATGCAGCAGAGCAGTATGTGTGTCTGTATGTATGTATGTATATATGTAGCAGAGCAGTATGCGTGTCTGTATGTATGTATGTATATATGTAGCAGAGCAGTATGTGTGTCTGTATGTATGTATGTATATATGCAGCAGAGCAGTATGTGTGTCTGTATGTATGTATGTATATATGCAGCAGAGCAGTATGTGTGTCTGTATGTATGTATATATGTAGCAGAGCAGTATGCGTGTATGTATGTATATATGTAGCAGAGTAGTATTCGTGTCTCTCTGTATATATATATGCAGCAGAGCAATATGCGTGTCTGTCTGTATGTATGCATGTATGTATGCAGCAGAGCAGTATGCGTGTCTGTATGTATGTATGTATATATGCAGCAGAGCAGTATACGTGTCTGTATGTATGTATGTATATATGCAGCAGAGCAGTATGCGTGTCTGTATGTATGTATGTATATATGCAGCAGAGCAGTATACGTGTCTGTATGTATGTATGTATATATGCAGCAGAGCAGTATACGTGTCTGTATGTATGTATGTATATATGCAGCAGAGCAGTATACGTGTCTGTATGTATGTATGTATATATGCAGCAGAGCAGTATACGTGTCTGTATGTATGTATGTATATATGCAGCAGAGCAGTATGTGTGTCTGTATGTATGTATGTATATATGTAGCAGAGCAGTATGCGTGTCTGTATGTATGTATGTATATATGCAGCAGAGCAGTATGCGTGTCTGTATGTATGTATGTATATATGCAGCAGAGCAGTATGCGTGTCTATTAGTGATGAGCGAGTACTAAAAAGCTCGGGTGCTCGAAGCTCGGGCCGAGCCTCCCAAGATACTCGTGTACTCGGCCCGAGCAACGAGCCCAATGTTATCCTATGGGAGACCCGAGTATTTTTGTGAAATGACCCCCCGGCAGCATGGAGAAACCCTAAAAATGTCACAAAAGTCTCAGAAGAGTGCTCAAATGACATGGCAACAGCATGGGGAAGACCCCTTGAAGCATTTATCACTCAAAAGTCACAGCTGTGAACAATTTTGTCCGCGTTTTACGCCATTTTTACGGACTCACCAGAAAACCTTCCAAAATGACCCCAAAATGATTTTTCATGGCGGAAATGTTAAGGGCACATACCCAATAGTGAGATAGATCTGGTGTATGTTACTTTTTGAGATTAATACATGAAAGATTTTACGTGAAAACATTGTGTGGCACTCCGATGTCCCTGAGAAGAGACGTACATGAAGGCCTCTTGAGTCTAATGTGCCCATTTTGAGGAAGTGAGTCTTTGTAGTATTTTCCTTTGCCAGGGCAGTCCAAAATTGTGAGGTTCACCAATGCCCCTGCATACAGACGTGCATGAGGGCCTCAAAACATTAAGTGTCCATTGTCAGGAAGTGGGTGTATTATAGTATAGCCCTTAGGCAGGGCAGCCAAAAATTGGGAGGCTCCACATTGTCCCTGGATAGAGCCGTGCATTATGGCCTGTAAACCTGAAGTGCCCATTGGAAGGAAGTGGGTGTATTTCAGTATAGCCCTTTGCCAGGGCAGCCAAAAATTGGGAGGCTCCACATTGTCCCTGGATAGAGCCGTGCATTATGGCCTGTAAACCTGAAGTGCCCATTGGAAGGAAGTGGGTCTATTTCAGTATAGCCCTTTGCCAGGGCAGCCAAAAATTGGGAGGCTCCACGTTGTCCCTGGGTAGAGACGTGCATGATGGCCTCAAAACATTAAGTGTCCATTTTAAGGAAGTGGGTGTATTTCAGTATAGCCCTTAGGCAGGGCAGCCAAAAATTGGGAGGCTCCACATTGTCCCTGGGTAGAGACGTGCATGAGGGCCTCAAAACATTAAGTGTCCATTTTAAGGAAGTGGGTGTATTTCAGTATAGCCCTTAGGCAGGGCAGCCAAAAATTGGGAGGCTCCACATTGTCCCTGGGTAGAGACGTGCATGAGGGCCTCAAAACATTAAGTGTCCATTTTAAGGAAGTGGGTCTATTTCAGTATAGCCCTTTGCCAGGGCAGCCAAAAATTGGGAGGCTCCACATTGTCCCTGGGTAGAGACGTGCATGAGGGCCTCAAAACATTGTTCCCATTGCAAAGGAGCGGGTCTCCTGTCGTTGTAATGTCCATTCTGCAAAGAATGGGCGAAAAAATTTACCACTGGGGGTATACCTGAAACAAAGACCTAACTATTGTAACGGTCATCATGATGGCGCATGAGGAGAAGGAGGAGCAGTCCAGCGATTATCCAAAGTCGAGAAGTGTACCCATGGGTGAGTGGAGGTACATGGCAAACTTTAAATTCCGCTCTCATTTGCTGGTGGTGTGGTGAAGTCTGGCCCAATCCAACCCTTGTTCATCTTTATCAGAGTCAGCCTGTCAGCATTTTCAGTTGACAGGCGGGTGCGTTTATCTGTAATGATTCCACCTGCGGCACTAAAAACACGCTCTGACAAAACGCTAGCAGCAGGGCAGGCCAGGACTTCCAAGGCGTAGAGAGCCAATTCATGCCACGTGTCCAGCTTGGATACCCAATAATTGTAAGGCACAGAGGAATGTCGGAGTACAGTTGTTCGATCTGCAAGGTACTCCTTCAGCATCTGGGCAAACTTAGGATTTCTTGTGGCACTACCCCGCACCTCAGGGGCTGTGGTACGTGAGGGGCTGAGAAAACTGTCCCACATCTTAAAGACTGTTCCCCTACCTCTGGCGGATTGGACTTGTGCCTCTCTCGGCTGTACGCCTCGGTTGTCCACTGATTCCTGACCTATGCCGCTAGCGTTTTGTGAGGGGAATGCTTTGCCTACTTCCGTGAGTATGGCCTTCCGAAACTGCTGCATTTTGGTTGACCTCTCCTCCACGGGAATAAGAGACAAAAAGTTCTCCTTGTAGCGTGGGTCTAACAGTGTTACCAACCAGTAATGATTGTCGGCCAAGATGTTCTTAACGCGAGGGTCACGAGACAGGCAGCTTACCATAAAGTCAGCCATGTGCGCCAGACTCTTAACAGCCAGGACTTCAGTAGCCTGACCAACAAGATGACTGAACATGCTGTCCTCCTCCTCCTCCTCCTCCTCCTCCTCCTCCTCCTCATCTACCCTGTCCTCTGGCCAGCCACGCTGAATCGAGGATATGACTGGTGTGCATGTCATATCCTCAATTTGGCCGGAGAGTTGCTCCATGTCTTCATCCTCCTCCTCGTCATAGTCCTCCACTGCACGTTGTGATGAGACGAGGCTGGGCTGTGTGTTATCACCCACACCCACTACTGTTTCTTGCTGCAACTCATCGCGCTCCGCCTGCAATGCATCATGTTTGTTTTTCAGCAGGGACCGTTTTAGAAGGCAGAGTAGCGGTATGGTGACGCTAATAATGGCGTCATCACCACTCACCATCTTGGTGGAGTCCTCAAAGTTTTGGAGGATGGTACATAGGTCTGACATCCATCTCCACTCCTCAGGTGTTATGTGTGGAGTTTGACCCATTTCCCGACGGCTTAGGTGATGCAGGTACTCAACAACTGCCCTCTTCTGCTCACATATCCTGACCAACATGTGCAGAGTTGAATTCCAACGCGTGGGGACATCACACACCAGTCTGTGAGCCGGAAGATGCAAACGGCGCTGAAAGCCGGCAAGGCCGGCTGAAGCAGTAGGTGACTTTCGAAAATGTGCAGACAGGCGGCGAACTTTTACCAGCAGATCAGACAGCTCTGGGTATGACTTTATAAACCGCTGAACCACGAGGTTGAGCACATGGGCCACGCATGGAACATGTGTCAGCTGGCCTCGCCTCAAAGCCGCCACCAGGTTCCGGCCATTGTCACAAACGACCTTTCCTGGCTTTAGGTTCAGAGGTGTGAGCCAGTGATCTGCCTGCTGTTTCAGAGCTGTCCACAGCTCTTCTGCATTGTGGGGTTTGTCACCTATGCAGATTAGCTTCAGCACAGCCTGTTGCCGCTTCGCCGAGGCAGTGCTGCAGTGCTTCCAGCTTGTGACTGGTGTGGAGGGCACAGTGGATGAGGATGCGCAGGAGGAGGAGGAGGCTGAAGAGCATGACATTCCGGAGCTGTAGAGTGTGGGTGAAACACTGACTGAGGTAGGGCCTGCAAACCTTGGTGTGGGAAGGACGTGTTCCGTCCCTCGCTCAGACTGGGTCCCAGCTTCCACAATATTAACCCAGTGTGCCGTCAACGAGATGTAGCGGCCTTGCCCACAAGCACTTGTCCACGTGTCTGTGGTTAGGTGGACCTTGGGTGAAACAGCGTTGTTCAGGGCACGTGTGATGTTTTGTGACACGTGGTTATGCAACGCGGGGACGGCACACCGGGAGAAATAGTGGCGGCTGGGGACCGAGTAACGTGGGACAGCTGCCGCCATCAGGTCACGGAATGCTTCTGTCTCCACCAGCCTAAAAGGCAACATTTCCAGCGCAAGCAGTCGCGAAATGTTAGCATTTAGAACTGTGGCATGTGGGGTGTTGGCAGTGTATTTGCGCCTGCGTTCAAAGGTTTGCTGAATGGATAACTGAACGCTGCGCTGGGACAAGGACGTGCTTGATGATGGTGTTCTTTCTGCGTAGGCAACTGCAGGTGCAGGAGTGGAGGAGGCTTGTTCGCAGGCAGCATGGACAGAGGATTGGCTCGCATGCACAACCAGCGAAGACGTAGCAGTGACATCAGCAAGCACTGCTCCTCGACTCTGTTGTACTTCCCACAAAGTCGGGTGCTTGGCTGACATGTGCCTGATCATGCTGGTGGTGGTCAGGCTGCTAGTTTTGGTACCCCTGCTGATGCTGGCACGGCAGGTGTTGCAAATGGCCTTTTTTGAATCATCTGGATCCAACTTAAAAAACTGCCAGACTCGTGAAGACCTAACATTTGTACAGGCACCTTGTGTCGTCGTGTTGTTCCGGGGAACGGTTGCCTGACTTCTGCCTGGGGCCACCACCCTGCTTCTTACTGCCTGTTGTGATGCTACGCCTCCCTCCCCCTGTGCACTGCTGTCCTCGCTCTGCATATCCTCCTGCCAGGTTGGGTCAGTTACTGGATCATCCACCACGTCGTCTTCCTCTTCCGCACCCTGCTCCTCCTCCTGACTTGCTGACAATTGTGTCTCATCATCGTCCACCACTTGTTGAGACACGTTGCCAACTTCGTGAGAACGTGGCTGCTCAAATATTTGGCCATCTGTACAGACGATCTCCTCATGACCCACTTCAATATGAGCTGGCGAGAGGCCAGAATGTGTGAATGGAAACGTGAACAGCTCTTCCGAGTGTCCAAGTGTGGGATCATTAATGTCCGAGGAGGACGTGTACTCAGCCTGGTGGTAGGAAGGAGGATCAGGTTCAGAAATGTGCGGTGCAGTATCACGGCTACTGACACTTGACCGTGTGGAAGACAGAGTGTTTGTGGTGGTGCCAATCTGACTGGAAGCATTATCCGCTATCCAACTAACAACCTGTTGACACTGGTCTTGGTTCAAGAGCGGTGTACTGCTGCGGTCCCCAAGAATTTGGGACAGGACGTGCGAGCGACTAGATGTGGCCCTTTGTTGTGGCGAAATTAGAGCTTGCCCACGACCTCGGCCTCTGCCTGCACCACCATCACGTCCACTTCCTTGTTCCTTGCCAATGCCCTTGCGCATTTTGCAATGCTGTGCACTGCTGACGTGTATATTCACTACTTGTGCGTTATATCAAAGTTTCTGGAAATTGCACACAAGTGCACCTGTACGCTGCCACCGACAGGCACACACGTGCGGTTTTTAAATGCAAGCACGGACGCACTAAGAACCTAACACAGGTTTTAGGAGCAAAAATTAAGAACTCTGACACTATCAGCCACTGCTGACTGACGTGTATTATACACTACACTTGTGCGTTATATAATAGTTTGGTAAAAACGCACACCAGTGCACCTGTACGCTGCCACCAACAGGCACACACGTGCAGTTTTAAAAACCAAGCACGGACGCAATAATAACCTAACACAGGTTTTAGGAGCAAAAATTAAGAACTCTGACACTATCAGCCACTGCTGACTGACGTGTATTATACACTACACTTGTGCGTTATATAATAGTTTGGTAAAAACGCACACCAGTGCACCTGTACGCTGCCACCAACAGGCACACACGTGCGGTTTTAAAAACCAAGCACGGACGCAATAATAACCTAACACAGGTTTTAGGAGCAAAAATTAAGAACTCTGACACTATCAGCCACTGCTGACTGACGTGTATTATACACTACACTTGTGCGTTATATAATAGTTTGGTAAAAACGCACACCAGTGCACCTGTACGCTGCCACCAACAGGCACACACGTGCGGTTTTAAAAACCAAGCACGGACGCAATAATAACCTAACACAGGTTTTAGGAGCAAAAATTAAGAACTCTGACACTATCAGCCACTGCTGACTGACGTGTATTATACACTACACTTGTGCGTTATATAATAGTTTGGTAAAAACGCACACCAGTGCACCTGTACGCTGCCACCAACAGGCACACACGTGCGGTTTTAAAAACCAAGCACGGACGCAATAATAACCTAACACAGGTTTTAGGAGCAAAAATTAAGAACTCTGACACTATCAGCCACTGCTGACTGACGTGTATTATACACTACACTTGTGCGTTATATAATAGTTTGGTAAAAACGCACACCAGTGCACCTGTACGCTGCCACCAACAGGCACACACGTGCGGTTTTAAAAACCAAGCACGGACGCAATAATAACCTAACAGGTTTTTTTGGGGAGCGACAATTACAGTACAGACAAGTCAGACACTATCTGGACTGTTTTACACTGTGTACACCAGCCCCAGATATGAAGGCTGGTATACGGTCACCACTACCCTGCCTGCCTGCCTGCCTGTATACTGCTACAATAGTCCTGACAAGGACTCTTTTGGTCACTAGCCTGTATTCAGACCTGGCTATACCCTGCCTGTATATAGCAACAATAGTCCTGAGAAGGACTCTGCTACTGTACTCCGACCTGGCTATACCCTGCCTGCCTGTATACAACTAGAATAGTCCTGAGAAGGACTTTTGGTCACACTGTTTGCAGCCCTGCAACTGAAAAAGCTATAAAGGGCCGCAAAGCTTTCCCTGAATCAGCGACACTCTCCCTACACTCACTGTCAGAATAGCTGTGAGCAGAGCACAGCGCGCCGGCCTATATAAAGGCTCGGTGACGCTGTGCAGGCCGGCCAATCACTGCAATTCCACAACTAACAGGGCTGTGGCATTGCAGTGGTCTGCCAGCCAATCCCTGCATGAGGGCTGGCTCTCAAAAGAGCGCCAACATGCAGAAATGAAGACCACGAGTAAAGCACGAGTATCGCGAGATTACTCGGTCCCCGCCGAGCAGCCCGAGTACAGTGATACTCGTGCGAGTACCGAGTAGTGACAAGCATGCTCGCTCATCACTAGTGTCTATATGTATGTATGTATGCAGCAGAGCAGTATGCGTGTCTGTATGTATGTATGTATATATGCAGCAGAGCAGTATGCGTGTCTGTCTGTATATATATATGCAGCAGAGCAATATGCGTGTCTGTCTGTATGTATGCATGTATGTATGCAGCAGAGCAGTATACGTGTCTGTATGTATGTATGTATATATGCAGCAGAGCAGTATGCGTGTCTGTATGTATGTATATATGCAGCAGAGCAGTATGCGTGTCTGTATGTATGTATGTATATATGCAGCAGAGCAGTATGCGTGTATGTATGTATATATGCAGCAGAGCAGTATGCGTGTCTGTATGTATGTATATATGCAGCAGAGCAGTATGCGTGTCTGTATGTATGCATGTATATATGCAGCAGAGCAGTATGCGTGTCTGTATGTATGCATGTATGTATGCAGCAGAGCAGTATATGTGTCTGTATGTATGCATGTATGTATGCAGCAGAGCAGTATGCGTGTCTGTCTGTATGTATGTATGCAGCAGAGCAGTGTGTGTGTGTCTGTCTATATGTATGTATGTAGCAGAGCAGTGTGTGTGTGTCTGTCTATATGTATGTATGCATGCAGAGCAGTATGTGTGTGTCTGTATGTATGTATGCAGCATAGCAGTGTGTGTCTCTGTATGTATGCATGTATGATGTGTATCTATGTATGTCAGTGTATATGACTGTATAGATTTCTCTGTTTATATGTATTTTTGTGAGTTTGTCTTTAAATATGTATATGTACGTGTATGTATCTGTGTATGTGTGTGTGTCTGCGTGTGTATGGGACCCACTGAGACTCTTCCGCCCGGGGCCCACAAAAACCTGGAGCCGGCCCTGCCTGCGGTGATGAAGTCCCGCCATCCCGACCTCAGCGCTGTCACTGTCCTCCATGGTCGCCGCTTGTCACATCACCTTCTCTCGCTTCCGACCCGAGACTGACTAGCGGTGACGTCACGGGCCTCTCGCGATTCTTGGCTGTGAAGGCGGCGGTCATTGAACTCAGTGACAGGGGCTGTCGGCAGTGCTGGAGATCAGCGCAGGTAATGTACCTCGCTGACAGCAGCACTTGTCATGCCCTGCAGTGACCTGGGCTGACCCATTGATGTTAGCTCAGGTCACTGCACTGCTCTCCCAGCCAATGGGGAACATCCTGCTCTTCATTGACTGGGACAGTGTGGATCGTCATGGCAACCCCTTGGATTACACCAGACCTGGATTTGTTTTTCATTCTAATAAATTGGTTAAAGAGGGAATGTTTTGGGGAGTGTTTTTTCAAATAAAAATGTGTTTGTCGTCTATTTTTTTTTATTACTGACTGGGTTGGTGATGTCGGGTATCTGATAGACGCCTGACCTCACCAACCCCAGGGCTTGATGCCAGGTGACATTACACACCTGGTATTAACCCCATATATTACCCCGTTTGCCACCGCACCAGGGCGCGGGATGAGCTGGGGCGAAGCACCAGGATTGGCGCATCTAATGGATGCGCCACTTCTGGGGCGGCTGCGGCCTGCTATTTTTAGGCTGGGGAGAGTCCAATAACCATGGACCTCCCTAGTCTGAGAATATCAGGCCCCAGCTGTCTGCTTTACCTTGGCTGGTGATCCAATTTTGGGGGACCCCTACGTGTTTTTTTTTTTAATTATTTATTTAATTTATAATAACAGCGTGGGGTGCCCTCAGTTTTGGATTACCAGCTAAGGTGAGGTTGCCAGCTGTGGTCTGCAGGCTGCAGCCGTCTGCTTTACCCTAGCTGGCTACAAAACTAGGGGGAACCCTACGTCATTTTTTTTTTTCATTTTTTTGGCTAAATACAAAGCTAAGCACCCCTTAGTGCCACATGAAAGGCACCAAAGGGTGCTCCACTTTTTCTCCATTTTTTTCTCCACTTTTTCTCCACTTTTTCTACATTTTTTTTCTCCATTTTTTCTCCATTTTTTCTCCACTTTTTCTTCACTTTTTCTCCACTTTTTATCCATTTTTTCTCCACTTTTTCTCCACTTTTTCTCCACTTTTTATCCATTTTTTTCTCCATTTTTTCTCCACTTTTTCTCCATTTTTACTCCACTTTTTCTCCATTTTTTTCTCTACTTTTTCTCCACTTTTTCTCCATTTTTTCTCCACTTTTTCTCCACTTTTTCTCCATTTTTTTCTCCACATTTTCTCCACTTTTTCTCCACTTTTTCTCCATTTTTTTCTCCACATTTTCTCCACTTTTTCTCCACTTTTTCTCCATTTTTTTCTCCACATTTTCTCCACTTTTTCTCCACTTTTTCTCCATTTTTTTCTCCACATTTTCTCCACTTTTTCTCCACTTTTTCTCCATTTTTTTCTCCACATTTTCTCCACTTTTTCTCCACTTTTTCTCCATTTTTTTCTCCACATTTTCTCCACTTTTTCTCCACTTTTTCTCCATTTTTTTCTCCACATTTTCTCCACTTTTTCTCCACTTTTTCTCCATTTTTTTCTCCACATTTTCTCCACTTTTTCTCCACTTTTTCTCCATTTTTTTCTCCACATTTTCTCCACTTTTTCTCCACTTTTTCTCCATTTTTTTCTCCACATTTTCTCCACTTTTTCTCCACTTTTTCTCCATTTTTTTCTCCACATTTTGTCCACTTTTTCTCCATTTTTTTCTCCACTTTTTCTCCACTTTTTCTCCACTTTTTCTCCACTTTTTCTCCACTTTTTCTCCACTTTTTCTCCACTTTTTCTCCTTTTTTTTCTCCACTTTTTCTCCACTTTTTCTCCACTTTTTCTCCACTTTTTCTCCATTTTTTTCTCCACTTTTTCTCCATTTTTTTCTCCACTTTTTCTCCACTTTTTCTCCACTTTTTCTCCACTTTTTCTCCACTTTTTCTCCTTTTTTTTCTCCACTTTTTCTCCACTTTTTCTCCACTTTTTCTCCACTTTTTCTCCACTTTTTCTCCATTTTTTTCTCCACTTTTTCTCCATTTTTTTCTCCACTTTTTCTCCACTTTTTCTCCGTTCTTTTTCTATGGTCGGTCTACCCATTAGCTCTGCCATGCATACTGTAGCTCTACACCTACTGCACATGTTACTTTATGATTGACATCTCTTTCGTACCAGAGCTGTCTAAGTCTACTCTGACCCCATATTTGTCATTACTATATTGTCCTTGTACTGTATTATGACATTTGTATCATGTGTTTCATTTCTTGTTGTGTTGCAATTTTTTTGCTGCATCCCAATTGTACCTCTACATTGTTCGAGTTTATGTTATTGTTCTCTCACTCTTATGTGATACTGATTATTGTCATTTTTCATGATTACATGCAGATAAGTCCAATCTGACGAAGGCTCAGGCTGAAACGTCATTTGTAACTTGTTTTGGACAAAAACATATATGCTTATGAAAAAAAAATTTTTCTTAATACGGACCAATAAAGAGTGATTTTGCATTACTATCCGTTGTGACTTTCTGACTTAGTCTGGGAGATTTAGAGTGCGGAGGTTACTCACTAATTTTATCTATTATTACCTCTGAGCACCTATATACCAGTGAGCAGAGCTTCCTCTACAGTAGTTCTCCTGATTAGGCATGCCCTTACCTCATGAGCAGGGCATTGCAGCTTTGGTAGCAACCATTACGACATGGACTCTGCTGCTGTGGACCCGAGAAGAGTGAGTGCAGATTCATTGCACCCACACTCCTCACATGAAGGGTCCGCACTCCTAGAAAATGGGGGATACGTTCCCTGAGTGTCTCCCCCCATATTCTAGACGGTCCAGAGTCGTCGTGGGACCCCTTTATTTTTTTTCTTACAATAAATTGGTGAAAGAGGAAATGTTTTGGGGACTGTTTTTTCAAATAAATTTCTTTTGTCGATTTTTTTTTTTTGTTAGTACTGACAGTTTATGATGTTGGGTATCTAATAGATGCCATGACATCACAAACTGCTGGGCTTGATCTCAGGTGACTTTACAGCTAGTATCAACCCGATTTATTACCCCGTTTGCCACTGCACCAGGGCACGGGATGAGCTGGGGTGAAGCGCCAGGATTGGCGCATCTAGTGGATGCGCCACGTCTGGGGTGCCTGCGGCCTGCTATTTTTAGGCTGTGAAGGCCCAATAACTATGGACCTTCCCACCCTGAGAATACCAGACCACAGCTGTCCGCTTTACCTTGGCTGGTGATCCAATTTGGGGGGACCCTACTTTTATTGTGTAATTATTAATATTTATAAAATAATTATAAAAAAGAGCCTGAGGGGACCTCCACATTGGATCCCCAACCACGGTAAAGCTGCCAGCTGTGGTTTTCAGGCTACAGCCGTCTGCTTTACCCTAGCTGGCTATCAAAAATGGGGGGACCCAACGTCATTTTTTTTTTTAACCATTTTTTAAATAGAAAAAATTAATGGGCTTCCCTGTATTTTGATTGCCAACCAAGGTAACGGCAGGCAGATGGGGGTGGCAACCCATAGCTGTCTGCTTTATCTGCGCTGAGAATCAAAAATACCGCGGAGCGCTACGTCATTTTTTTAAAGATTTATTTTTACAGCACTGTGATGTCTAGCAATCAAAATACAGGGAAGCCCATTTTATTTTTTATTTTATTATTATTATTATTATTATTATTATTTTATTATTTAAATAAATAATTAAAAAAAATATATATGGGCTCCCGCTGCATTTTTTGTATTGCTAGCTAAGGGTAATCCAAGCAGCTACTGGCGGCTAACCCCCACTGCTTGGTGTTACCTTTACTGGCAATGGAAAATCCAGGGAAGCATTTTTTATTTTTTTTGCCAAAAAACTACAAAAAAAAGGACGTGAGCTTCGCCATATTTTTGTATGCTAGCCAGGTACAGCAGGCAGCCACGGGCTGCCTCCAACCCCCAGTTGCCTATTTGTACCCGGCTGGGAACCAAAAATATAGGGAAGCCCGTTTTTTTTTAATTATTTCACTTATTTCATGAAATAATTAAAAAACAAATGACGTGGGCTTCGCCCCATTTTTGTGTCCAGCCGGGTACAACTAGGCAGCTGGGGATTGGAATCCGCAGCACAGGTTAGCCCGAGGTTTCTGGGCGCCTCTACTGCGGATTTCAGTCCGCAGCCGCCCCAGAAAATGGCGCTCTCATAGAAGCGCCATCATCTGGCGCTGTATCCAACTCTTCCAACAGCCCTGGAGCCGGGTGGCTTGTTGGGTAATCATGAGTTAATACTGGCTTTGTTTTACTAGCTAGTATTAAGCCAGAGATTCTTAATGTCAGGCACGTTTGACCCGGCCATTAAGAATCTCCAATAAAGGGTTAAAAAAAACACCACACAGAGAAAAAATACTTTAATAGAAATAATTACACAGACACATTAGAGACTCCATCTTTATTACCCCCTGTCAGCCCTCCACGATCCTGCTCTTCTGTCTTTCTTTCTAGTGTAGTAGTAGTGACGATTGTAGTGAGGATGATGTGCACCAGCTCATTACTTGGGGCTGGGGAACCTCCATCCTCACTACAATGCTCACTACAATCGTGCAGCCTTCACTCCGTGAGTGATCAGTGCTGGCTGTCAGCGGTAACAGCGGTAACGCTGACAGACGCGTTACCATAGCAACGGTGCTCTCGGAGCCGCGGTTAGCGGTGACATCACCGCTAACTGCGTTGCTATGGCAACGGTGATCTCCGTTAATGACCGGCTGTGACAGCCGGTCCCTAACGGAACGGGGAGTCGACCGTGTGCTAGAGCATGTCGCCGGTACACGGCGATACACATATGTGCACCGTGTACCGGAGAGATGCACTCGCAGGTCCTACATGACGTGTCATAGTCATGTGACCAGTCTGTAGCCAATGAGATAATAGCCACGTGACTGGTCACATGGCTATTCTGACGTCATGACAGGTCCTGCTTCTCTGCTGGCAGTGCCGGTCACGGGAGGATTCAGCGATCATCGGATGGAATAGCGGCAGGAGACAGAGTGCAGAAGGGATCGCGAGGACCGGTAAGTGTTATGGCAATGTTTATTAACTGTTTGTGTACATTTATCATGCATTTTTCTGTGTTTGTGATTGCCTCCCATTATAGCCTATTGGCTCGAGTTCGGTTCGTCGAACGTTCGACGAACCGAACTCGAACGGGACACCCGTTCGGCGAGCCGACCTCGAGCCGAACCGCGACCGGTTCGCTCATCTCTATTCAGTACCCTTTTTTCATATGATCAAAAACAGATATTGTTATGGCGCTGTTCAAAGATCTGGCTTTATCAATCCCAAAAAAACAGTTGTGGTAATAGCCCTAAAGATTAATTAATTAGTTAATTAATTAATAATAATCAAAGATATGTGGTCTATTTGTGAAAAATTTGGCTACAATACGCACATGGAAAAACAGATGCTTGAATGAGGACTAACTCTAATGAGCTAAGCACATGCGTGGTAATCACACATATATCCGCCGAGTTTTGGTCATTTCATATCAGTAACCTTCTTCAATCCATTGTGTAATTTACATATAATCCCAATTACCGTTTTGTAGCTTTGTAAATATATATAAGAAAAACATAAAAAAAATAAAAAAAAACTCACCAGAAAAAAAGCCACTAGCCAACAGAGGTCAAAATGGCAATTGCACTCACAGGATGCAGAATACCAATGAGACAACCACTCACAGCCTACCAACTCATGGAGGGGGTGGTTGCTGGTATTAAACATCAACACTAATGAGGTTTTACATAGGGCGCCAGTTACACGGGTACATGCAATGCACAGTGTCTGGCTCACAGTCTATTGATGGTGCCCATACTATTAAATCAGGCAGGCTGTCCAGCACTATATAAGTGTATTAACACACAGGACAGACACTCCAAAGAGCCCAATTGTATCCTGCAGAAAATTGTACAATAGAAAATTATATAAAATGATAAATAATGTGCGGTATTGGTCCATAATTTGGACAAAATACGTAAGCTTGTAACCTAAGCGCCAAGGGTCCCCATTCTTATGAGTCCCTACACTATATTCATAATAATTCACCGAAGAGGACATAAATTCAGAAAACAAAAAAATAAAAACAAACTCACCAGAAAAAAAGCCAAAAAGCCCCCAGCCAACACGGCTCAAAATACATATGCCCTCGCCAGGCCTGTTGGGGTGTCTGTCCTGTGTGTTAATGGGCATCATCAATAAGCTGGAAGCCATACACTGTGCATTGCACATACTTGTGTGACTGGCGCCCTATGTAAAACGCCATTAGTATGCATATTTACTACCAGCAACCACCCCCTCCATAAGTTGGTAGGCTGTGAGTGGTTGTCTCATCAGTATTCTGTCCCCATTAGCCCCACCTTTATTATAGGGGGTCGGCTGCATCCTGTGAGTGCATTTGCCATTTTGACCTGTGTTGACTGGTGGCTTTTTTTCTGGTGAGTTTTGTTTTGTTTTTTTTGTTTTCTGAATTTATGTCCTTTTTTGGTGAATATATTGTAAAAAAAAACTAATAAGACACAAAGGACAGGATTAAAAATTGTCAATGGTACAAAATACTGAAGGAAATTTCAGAAGGTAGAATATTACATATAAGTATAAATTTCCAGCATTTCACCCATACCGCGTATAATCAGCACATTAGTATAAAACATGGCTATTCCATTGTGGGTGATGGCTGGTGTTTACTCTGTAGCCTGTTGTAAAAGTATTCTGTATCTTAAAACTTTGCTGAAAAGAAAATATTATTTACCATTATGCTATATACAATATATTGCCTCTCACAATTGTTATGATTTTCTCCTGCCAGCCTTTTTTTTTCCACGAGAATAAGAAAGGAGAGAGAATATTTACCATATATATGGAAATGGAATACAAAATTACCATTGTGTGTGCAGTGGGAAAAGAGTATAAAACAGCACATAAATATCCGTCTTGCTGTGCTATGAAATGTTTAATGGCTTGGACCACATTTTTGAATATTGAAGGAAAATTCCACCTTCAAATTAAAGTAAGATGTTGGTTAATATGTGAAAATACACTGAATTTTGCCTTTGAAACCTCCTCACGTTTTCTAATATGTGCACAAGTCACTACAGCTTACAGCAAGAGGTTGGATCTAGACAGTACCCCCAGGTTATCTCTAACCCATTGTTAAAATGTTGGGCCAAGTTTAGGACCATTTTTTTGTTTAATTTAAATATACTTTTTAAGTTTGTAACTGTGATGCTAGTTACTACTTACGGATAGTATAGACGGAAAGGTAGTCAGACAAGCCTGGACCAGAAAACAGGAGGACACAACATAACTCAAGTAGTAAGCAAAAACGCAGTCAAGTCACAGGCCGAGGGTCAGAAGTCCAGTAGAGTACGTATTTGATAAAGTGAGCAGACATAGATGTAGTCAGGTAACAGTCCAAGGTGAGAAGCCAGGAGATAATGACAAGAAGAGGGAGCGGGCAGAGAGGAGGCAATAAACAGTCCGGAGTCAAGAAGCTTAGATCAGAACATAATCACAAACAAGAGCTAAGAGCACAACTGCAGAACCAGAGAGTACGACTGGCAAAGTTCTGGGAGAGCATGATCAGTAATGAAACAGAGCAATTACCAGGAACATGGAACAGCTGAGCAAGCACCTCCCAGAACCTGCATGGAAACCTGTGCTGTCAAACAACCTGTCAACAAGTGCTCAAGAAGCACAGCAAATCATCTCCAAATACAAAATGCTCTGCACAAAGGAAACATGTAACTGCTGGCTCTGTAGTTCAGGAAAACGCGGCAAACCATCACCAGTGACTAAGATGCTCTGCACAAAGGAATCATGACAGTAACTCTTTTATCTGTCTTATTATGGACTCTTCTCTGCTGACTTATGGCCACATTACATTAAAATTTTAAAATTGAATGTGAAGAGAAACAAGGAGCCTGTAAAAGCCAAAATTTGTAATGAAACTCAGCTGCAAAATAATATTTTAAGCCCAAAACACATACATTTAAGTAAAATAAATGCTCAAAAGATGACCAATCCTTTTAAGTCTTGGAACTAAGAAAACGTAAGATCCCAACCAAACTTCTTATGTTTAGAGATGAGCAGACCTATGGAAGTTTGGGTTGGTGGATTTAGCTGGACTTTAGATAAGGTTCGGTTTGGGACCCGAACTTGACCTGGACTCCAATGTGAGTCCCAAATTCAGCAGTTGGATTGCCCACCTAGGTGCAGCCAGCCATAAACAAAACACTTCTGGGGAAGGGTGAGTTGGGTTTTTACATTTTTTAAGGGCCACATTACATCCACTAACCTTCTGACATCTTATCCAGATCATTTTGCAATAATATGCTATCAAGGTCAGTTTTAACATCCTACATAGTTTGGTGTCATCAGCAAAGACTGAGACTTTACTCCAATTCCTATCTACAAGGTCATTAATAAAGAGATTAAAAAAAAGTTGTCCTAGCACAGATCCCTGCGGCACCCCACTGCTGACTATAGCCCATTTAGAATGTACTATTTAGGATAACTATTTGTTTCCTGTCTTTTAGAAAATTCCTTACCCATCTCCATATAGTTTCCCTAGTCCCTGCTTCTGGAGCTTTAGTATAAGGCTATTATGTGATACAGTATCAAATGTCTTTGCAAAGTCCAAATAAATCACATCAGCTGCATTATCAATATCCAGGTTTGCACTTACCTTCTCATAGAAACCCAACATGTTTTGTTAGACATGACTTATCTTTCATGAATCCATGCTTTCTTTCAGTTATTATATTATTCTTTCTAATATATTGTTGCAAGTCTTCTCTTTAAATGCCCTAAAAAAACCTTTGCATACTACTGATGTCAGGCTTATTGAACGGTAGTTGCCTGGATCCACCCAATTACCTTTCTTAAATGACGTTGCAACATCAGCTATCCTCCAATCCTGAGGCACCAACCCTGTTACAAGATAGTCTAAGAAGGTGAGCTACATCAGTCTGTTTATTACTAAGCTCAATTTCCTCAATATCCATGGATGAATTCCATCTGGCCTGGGGGATTTGTCAATATTTGGTTTACTCAGATGCAAGTGAACGTCTTCTTGTATTAAATTAGTTATATCAGATAGTGAACTTTGATTTTTGCCTTGTTAAATGATCCCTGAAACAGTCAGTGATGAAAAGTGATATTTTTTAATATCTCAGCCTTTTCTTTTTCCTCTATAATAATCCTGTTATAATCTTTTATGGATACCATCCTATGTTTTCCTTTTGGCATTAATATATTTATTAACATTTTTGGGTTTTATTTTATGTTATTGGCGATTTGTGTTTCAGCAGCTAATTTTGGTAGCTAGGTTTCTTTTTTACATTTCTTATTAAGATCTTTATACTCCAGAAATGCTATTTCTGTATTCTGAGTCTTCAAGAGTTTTGAATGCCCTTTGTTGTGGTCTTATTATATTTTGTACTGTCTTATTTATTCAGAGTGGTTTCTTTTTCATTCCTGGATATTTTATTGCCAGAGGGTATAAGATTTCCACAATACTCCCCTCTATATCCTTGAACTTACCCCATTTATGTTCGGTATCCCCAGTTACAATGACATGGTCCCAATCTATGCAGTTAAGCTCTTTACTTAATTTGGTTAAATCAACTTTCCTATAGTTCCAGGTTTTAGCATTTTCCCCTTTTAAATGTTCTATTGAATGGTACTTTGAAGCTTACCATATTATGATCGCTGGTGCCCAAGTGCTTCCGGACCTGTAGATCTGAAATTATATCTGGTCTATTTGAAAGGACCAGATCCAGCAAACTATCTTTCCTGGTAGGGGCATCTACTAACAGAGAGAGGTAATTGTCTTGAATTGTAGATAAGAACTAGAAAGTTTTAGCACAACCCGAAGATTCTATGTCCCACTGAATGTCTGGATAGATAAAAATCCACCATAATAAGGACCTGATTATTATTATTAGCTGCCCTTTTAATTTTTTGCAGCATTTTATCCTCTACCTGTTTAGCTATATTATGATGAGGCTTATAACAAATTCAAATTATAAGCTTTCCATTACTGCCCTCCCCATGTACATTTACCCATACTGACTCTACATTACTCTAGCTCTTCCCAATACTGTATTGTCATTGAGCACAGGTATTAAGTTAGATTTGATAAATATACACACCCCTTCACTTTTTTGTCTAATGTAGTGTAACCCTCTACATTTGTCACCCAGTCATGGCTTTCATTCAGACAGGTTTCCACAACGCCCACCACATCGTAATTAGAGATGAGCGAACCGGTCCCGGTTCGGCTCGAGGCGGTTCGCCGAACGGGGGGTCTGGCTCGAGTTCGGCTCGTCGAACGTTCGACGAACCGAACTCGAGCCCATAGGAAACAATGGCAGGCAATCACAAACACAGTAAAACACCTAGAAAACACCCTGAAAGGTGTCCAAAAGGTGACAAACAACTCACAACATAACACAAACACATGGGAAAGTGACAAGGACATATACTCATGTGAAAACAAAACAGCTGGACAAGGAAAAAGAGGGAGACACACAGATATATGAGTATATGCAAAGAAACATCGATTCCATTATTGTGCAACTTGAGCCCTGCTCATTTTAGGCTTCCAATCTGGATAAATTGCCTGAGCTCGCCACGTACGCCTTGAGGATCTTGTCGTGTCCTGCAGCCAGCGTTCTCTCGGAACCTGTCTTCAGTGCTGCTGGGGGTCTGCTGGCAGATAAGCACACGTGTCTGTCCACTGACAATGTGGACCTGGCTCTCAGAGGACTTTTCTTCCCCTGGGTCAGCCAGGGGAGGCGAAAGGCACGCGTATTTTTGAGAGTGCTTCATGCAAAGCATCTTTTTCTTTGTCAAAAGGGGGGCTCAACCGATGCCAGTCAAGTGGGGTGTGTGTGGCCCAGTTAGTGGCAACGAGGGAGACTGTGGTTGGAGTCCCCTCGCTGTGTCTCTAAAAGAACCAAGATGAACAAGTCATGGCTCTCAGAGGACTTTTCTTCCCCTGGGTCAGCCAGGGGACGGGAAAGGCACGCGTATTTTTGAGAGTGCTTCATGCAAAGCATCTTTTTCTTTTTCAAAAGGGGGCTCAACCGATGCCAGTCAAGTGGGGTGTGTGTGGCCCAGTTAGTGGCAACGAGGGAGACTGTGGTTGGAGTCCCCTCGCTGTGTCTCTAAAAGAACCAAGATGAACAAGTCATGGCTCTCAGAGGACTTTTCTTCCCCTGGGTCAGCCAGGGGACGGGAAAGGCACGCGTATTTTTGAGAGTGCTTCATGCAAAGCATCTTTTTCTTTTTCAAAAGGGGGCTCAACCGATGCCAGTCAAGTGGGGTGTGTGTGGCCCAGTTAGTGGCAACGAGGGAGACTGTGGTTGGAGTCCCCTCGCTGTGTCTCTAAAAGAACCAAGATGAACAAGTCATGGCTCTCAGAGGACTTTTCTTCCCCTGGGTCAGCCAGGGGACGGGAAAGGCACGCGTATTTTTGAGAGTGCTTCATGCAAAGCATCTTTTTCTTTTTCAAAAGGGGGCTCAACCGATGCCAGTCAAGTGGGGTGTGTGTGGCCCAGTTAGTGGCAACGAGGGAGACTGTGGTTGGAGTCCCCTCGCTGTGTCTCTAAAAGAACCAAGATGAACAAGTCATGGCTCTCAGAGGACTTTTCTTCCCCTGGGTCAGCCAGGGGACGGGAAAGGCACGCGTATTTTTGAGAGTGCTTCATGAAAAGCATCTTTTTCTTTGTCAAAAGGGGGGGTCAACCGATGCCAGTCAAGTGGGGTGTGTGTGGCCCAGTTAGTGGCAACGAGGGAGACTGTGGTTGGAGTCCCCTCGCTGTGTCTCTAAAAGAACCAAGATGAACAAGTCATGGCTCTCAGAGGACTTTTCTTCCCCTGGGTCAGCCAGGGGACGGGAAAGGCACGCGTATTTTTGAGAGTGCTTCATGCAAAGCATCTTTTTCTTTGTCAAAAGGGGGGGTCAACCGATGCCAGTCAAGTGGGGTGTGTGTGGCCCAGTTAGTGGCAACGAGGGAGACTGTGGTTGGAGTCCCCTCGCTGTGTCTCTAAAAGAACCAAGATGAACAAGTCATGGCTCTCAGAGGACTTTTCTTCCCCTGGGTCAGCCAGGGGACGGGAAAGGCACGCGTATTTTTGAGAGTGCTTCATGCAAAGCATCTTTTTCTTTTTCAAAAGGGGGCTCAACCGATGCCAGTCAAGTGGGGTGTGTGTGGCCCAGTTAGTGGCAACGAGGGAGACTGTGGTTGGAGTCCCCTCGCTGTGTTTTACATGCTTTTAGAAGGGCATGAAATGGCTTGGAGGTTGACTTTCATCATATGCAAACTGTTGGCTACCAAAATGCTGCCTTTCCAACAACTGTGGTTATAGGCAATGAGGAACATACTGATGAAGATGAGACGCAGATACCCGATTGGGATGACAACTTAAATATTCGGTCAGGGCAAGAAGAAACTCGGTCTGAGGGGTAGGGGAGTGCAAACACAACAATTGATGATTAAGTTCTAGATCACACCTACTGTCAACCCACAGTCAGACACTCGAGGAGGTCAACAGAGGCGGTGGAGGAGGATGCAACCGACGTCGAAGTAACCTGGCGCCTTCCTGGACACAGTCGGAGCACTGGTAGCACGTCTACAACTGCATCCTCAGCCACCACTCTGCCTCTGAGCATTATTCGGGGTGGATCAACAGGTCGCATGGCCTCTAAGCCTTGCCTAGCCAGGTCCTTTTTTGACATAGAAAAAGATCGCCCAAATTATGTGATCTGTAAAATTTGTCATGGTTCTCTTAGTAGAGGTCAAAACCTCAGCAGTTTGACAACTTCTTCCATGAATCGTCACATGAATAAATATCATATGGCCCGATGGGAAGCTCACCGTGCTGCAATGCGGCCTAGCGGAGCGAACCATCCACCGCCTGCCCCTTCCAGTGCATCCGCGCGCTCGTCATCTTCTAGGACTGTGGGGACAGCTGTCACACCTGTTTTTCCACCCACAACTTCCACCACTGTAACCGCAACAGGCAGTTTGCTTGGTAGGTCGTCAGTTGGTTTGGAAGGGGAAACAAGTGAGTGTGTACAGCTCTCTCAGACATCGATAGCACCAACTTTGGATGAAGGCAACATCATGTCTCCGCCTGCACTTTCCTCACAAAGCTGCATTTTTCCAGGGACACCCGACTCAACACCGTCTACACACAGCAGCCAGATCTCTGTCCCTCAGATGTGGTCAAATAAAAGGCCACTTCCTGCGACCCATGACAAAGCGAAGAGGTTGACTCTATCCCTCTGTAAGCTGTTGACTACAGAAATGCTGCCTTTCCGCCTAGTGGACACACAGGATTTTAGAGACCTTATGTCTGTCGCTGTGCCCCAGTACCAGATGCCTAGTCGCCACTACTTCTCTAAGAAAGGTGTGCCCGCGCTACACCAGCATGTCGCACACAACATCACCGCTTCCTTGAGAAACTCTGTGTGTGAACGGGTGCATTTCACCACCGATACTTGGACCAGTAAGCATGGACAGGGACGTTACATGTCGCTGACTGGCCACTGGGTAACTATGGTGATAGATGGTGAAGGGTCTGCTGCACAAGTCTTGCCGTCCCCACGACTTGTGTGTCAATCCTCTGTCTGTCCAAGTTCCGCCACTGCTTCTGCATCCTCCACCTCATCTGGGTCCTCCACCTCCGCCCCAAGCCTGCCTGGTCAGGCCACCAGCGTTCTCACTGCGCAGAAGGAATCACGCACCCCTCATTACTATGCTGGTAGCAGAGCGCAACGGCATCAGGCGGTCTTTAGCTTGACATGTCTTTGAAATAGGAGTCACACAGCGACTGAGTTGTGGGCAGCTCTGGAGACTGATTTTGATAAATGGTTGTCTCCACTCAACCTGCAGCCTGGTAAGGCCGTGTGCGACAATGCTGCAAACCTGGGTGCGGCCCTTCGCCTGGGCAAGGTGACACACGTGCCTTGTATGGCTCACGTGTTTAACCTTGTTGTCCAGCAATTTTTAACACACTATCCCGGCCTAGATGGCCTTCTGACCAGGGCACGGAAACTGTCTGCAGTGCTCACTTCCGCCGTTCAACCGCCGCACCTGAGCGACTTGCATCGCTCCAGAAGTCTTTCGGCCTGCCGGTTCATCGCCTGAAATGCGATGTGGCGACACGCTGGAATTCAACTCTCCACATGTTACAGCGACTGTGGCAGCACCGGCGAGCCCTGGTGCAATACGTCATGATGTATAGCCTGGGCCAACGAGATGCAGAAGTGGGGCAGATCACCCTGATGGAGTGATCTCAGATCAAGGACCTATGCACCCTTCTGCACAGTTTCGACATGGCGACGAATATGTTTAGCGCTGACAATGCCATTATCAGCATGACGATTACAGTCATTTACATGCTGGAGCACACGCTAAACACTATTCGTAGTCAGGGGGTGGGACAACAGGAAGGGGAGGAACTACAGGAGGATTCATATGCGCAAGACACAACAACATCACCAAGGTCCAGACGTTCATCATCACCAACGCGGCAGGCATGGGACCATGGGGGACAGGGATCAACAAGGGCGCATGGTAGCAGGTGAGATGTTGAGGAAGGTGCAGGAGGACATGAAGATATGGAGGACGAACTGTCCATGGACATGGAAGACTCAGCAGATGAGGGGGACCTTGGTCAAATTTCAGTTGAAAGAGGTTGGGGGGAGATGACAGAGGAAGAAAGAACGGTTAGCACCTCTATGCCACAAACACAGCGTGGACTTGGTGCGCATGGCTGCGCAAGACACATGAGTGCCTTCTTGTTGCACTACCTCCAACATGACCCTCGTATTGTCAAAATTAGAAGTGATGATGACTACTGGCTTGCCACACTATTAGATCCCCGGGACAAGTCCAAATTTTGTGACATAATTCCACCCATAGAAAGGGACGCACGTATGCAGGAGTATCAGCAGAAGCTGTTACTCGATCTTAGCTCGGCTTTTCCACCAAACAACCGTGCAGGTGAAGGGAGTGATTCTCCCAGTTGTAACTTGACAAACATGGGACGGCCTCGTCATCTTCAACAGTCTACCCGTACCAGTAGGACCGTATCTGGTGCTGGTAACAGCAATTTTATGGAATCTTTTCATAATTTTTTTAGACCCTCCTTTGCAAGGCCACCAGAGACAACAAGTCTGACACATAGTCAACGGATGGAGAGGATGATACAGGAGTATCTCCAAATGAACATCGATGCAATGACTTTGCAAATGGAGCCTTGCTCCTTTTGTGCTTCAAATCTAGAAAAATGTCAAGAGCTCTCCAGTTACGCCTCGAAGATTTTGTCGTGTCCAGCTGCCAGCGTTGTCTCTGAACGTGTCTTCAGTGCTGCTGGGTGTGTGCTGACAGATAAGCGCACGCGTCTGTCCAGTGACAATGTGGACAGACTGACGTTCATCAAAATGAACAAGTCATGGATCCAGAAGGAATTTACTACCCCTGTGTCATCCTGGGGAGAGTAAATGCTTGTGGATTTGGAATGTGCTTGATGCAAATCAAAACATCCTGTTTGCAACTAGGGCACAAGTGCTGCCACTGATAAGGTGTCTGTGTGGGGCCCAATTTTTGGAAAAAAAGGGAGACTCCGCTTGGAGTAACCCTTGCTTGCTGTGTTTTTTAAAAATGATACAAGATGAACAGATCTGAAGGCAAGATGAAGCCAACATCATGTCTCCGCCTGCACTTTTCTCACAAACCTGCATTTTTCCAGGGACACCCTACTCAACACCGTCTACAGACAGCAGCCAGATCTCTGTCCCTCAGATGTGGTCAAATAAAAGGCCACTTACTGCGACCCATGACAAAGCTAAGTGGTTGACTCTATCCCTCTGTAAGCTGTTGGCTACCGAAATGCTGCCTTTACGCGTAGTGGACACACAGGATTTTACAGACCTTATGTCTGTCGCTGTGCCCCAGTACCAGATGCCCAATCACCACTGCTTCTCCAAGAAAAGCATGCCCGCGCTACACCGGCATGTCGCACACAACATCACCACTTCCTTGAGAAAATCTGTGTGCGACAGGGTGCATTTCAACACAGATACTTGGACCAGTAAGCATAGACAGGGTCATTACATGTCACTGACTGGGCACTGGCAAACTATGGTGAGAGATGGAGAAGGGTCTGCTGTACAAGTCTTGCCGTCCCCACGAGTTGTTTCAATCCTTGTTCTGTATGTAGAAGTTAATACACTGCTTCTGCCTCTTCAACCTCGTGTGGGTCCTCTACCTTTGCGCAAACCCTGTGTGGTCAGGCCACCCTTCCTTGCAACTGCGCACAAGGACTACCACACACCTCCTTACTATGCTGGCAGCAGAGCTCAATGCCATCAGGCGGTCAAAGTTTTACTTTGAAATGTATGGGAAATGTGAGTCACACCGCTATTACAGAGAATAGTAGTCAGGCAGGGTCAAAACATTAATTGAGGAACAGGAACAGAATGGGACGGCCAGGACTTAATCAGAAAACAAGCAGAGGTGAAATGCGTATCGGCCAACAAGGTACATAAACAGCAAGCAGGAAAAGTAGTCAGGTAACAAGCACACAAAATCATAAAACTGAACTGGGGGTAAAATTAACCAGAGGTTCATAGCTATGTCTGGCAGTGGTCTGCAGACAGGATGGGCATAAAAAAGGGTGTGGTGTCTTCCCATTGGTTGTAGCTGAATGATGGTATTTCATCTGTGAGATACCCACCAGCTACATTCAGCCAGAGATTCTGCATCTGTCAAGGTAATGCAGCCCAGTGGGTGAGCATAACCTGCGTCCACCTGCGCCGCTGGCATCGACTACTCTCCCATCATCAGCACTATTCATGAAAGGAACACGTTGTCACCTGGCGACCGGAGTACAAATTGACGGAGCGGACTCCGTTGGTGACTTAACAGCCGTGTGCGGCAATGATGCAAACCTGGCTGCGGGCCATCCTCAGGGCAATGTGACACACGTGCCTTTTATGGCTCACGTGTTGATCCGAATTCTCCAGCAATTTTTAAAACACCATCACGGCCTACATGGCCTTGTGCAGCGGGCACGCTCGCTATGTGCTCACTTCCATCGTGCGCACACAGCAGCTCAACAACTTTCATCACTCCGGAAGTCTTAGGGTCTGGCAGTTAAACGCCGGAAATGCGATGTTCCGACACGCAGGAATTGGAATCTGCACATGTTGCAGCGTGTGTGGCAGCACCGCAGAGCCCTGCTGAAATACGGTAAGACATATAGCCTGGGATAAGTTGATCCAGAGGTGGTGCAGATCACGCTGCTGGAGTGGTGTCAGATCAAGGACCTATGCACCCTGCTACACAGTTTTGAAATGTCGACGAAGATGTTTAGCACTGGCAATGTCATTCTCAGCGTGACAATTCTGGTCATCTACATGATGGAGCACACTGTAATTATTATTCGGAGTCAGGTGTTGGGACAAGAGGAAGGGGAGGAAGTACAGGAGGAGTCATATGCGGAAGGGATAACAAGATCTACGAGGTCCAGATGGTCAGCGGCACCTATGCGGCAGTCATGGTGAGGGAGAGGGATTAACAAGGGCGCATAGTATCAGCAAAAAGTGTTGATGAAAGTGCAGGAGCCCATGAAGAAATGGAGGACGAACTGGCGATGGGCATGGAAGACTCAGCAGATGAGTGAGAGCTTGCTCACATTTCGGTTGTGCGAGGTTGTGGGTAGAGGGCAGAGGAAGGATGCACGATTCTCACCTCTCTGCCACCAACACACCAAGGACTTGGTCCTCCTGGATGCACAAGACACATGAGCGCCTTCTTGCTGCACTACCTACATGACCCTCGGATTGTATGAATTTGAAGTAATCCTGAATACTGGGTTGCCACACTGTTAGATCCCCGGTACAAGACAAAATTTGGCGAACTAATTCCTGCCATAGAAATAGACGCACGTATACAGGAGTATCTGCAGAATGTGGTACGCAATCTTAGATCTACTTTTCCACTAAACACCAGTGCTGCACAGAGTGAATCTCAACACTTTGTCATGGATAGGAGGAAATGGTCTTTTACTTGTCCACATCGGAGGGACCGAGGGATGGCTGCTGTGCTGAGATGGCGTTGAGTACGGTGTCCCTGCACAGTTGCACTTTTGGTCATATCCCAAAATGAGTTGAAAAAGGACAGATGCTGTTGGAAAGGGGAACAGGTGTGTTGGAAAGGGGAAAAAAATTTTGGTCCGTGGATTTGGTGGTTAAACAACTGTAACATTTGCTGAAGAAACAACATCTGTTACAGTGGGACTGGCAGATTTGGATAAAGTGGTATATAATCTGTGACCGCTATATAACAAAAATTAATAAGAAAAGAAAGAGAAAGGTATATATCACCTTCAGCAGTCAGTGTCCACCGTGCTCCCAGTTGGAAAAGGAGAGGTTGGCAACTTGAAGGTTTGGTGGAGGATACAGAGCTGTGTGGCTATGAAACTAATAGTAGCCTGAACCGAGTTAGACGCCATTCGGATCTGGAGACTGTGAGCCCTGTTAGCGTCACAGGGTCCACATGCCCACCCAGCCCAGGAACTCCCTGTTAACAACACAGGGGCCATTGAGTACGCTGACCGTGTGCGTAGGGGCCACACCTGTGGACAGCAGGCGCATCAGCAGCAGCAGGCCTGTTAATGCCACTGGGCTGCACAAGCAGGACTGTTAGGACAGGAGCTGGTCTTAACCGTTCTGCGTTACCAACTGTGGTGGTGGCCTGCATCCACCACCCTATCCCTGCCTACCTCTGGCCTAAAGCCGCAATGGGTTCAACACATGGAGGTGTGCTCTTTCGGAGCATAATAGAAGACTGCGCACCTCCTTGTTGGCTCCAGCCCCTTTTATAACCTGGGTCCGCCCCAAACCAGGGTGAACCACAATGCACCTCCTGGAGACAAAAGCAGAGTGACACGTCATGAGTGGCATAACTAGCGTCCTATTTGGAAACGCAACTTCAATGATGACCTCATGGCTGCCATGACCCAAACACCTCACCAGTCATCGTCTGACCATCAATAATGCGGTGACAAGTCATAGGTGTGGGCCTCTGCAAGCCATTTGGGAGGACACCTGATGCCCTGTGGTCTATATGGGACCCCCACATCAGGGCCAGGGCCAAAGAGTTCATTACCGGACCTAGTCTCTGATGCAGGAAGTGCCTGAGCATGCTCAGTAGCATGAAATACAGTCTCTGAAAAAAGACTATCAGCTTTAGCATGGTGTCTAGGCACAAAACAGGACTTAGACCCGGCACAGAATGCAAGCACCTGTGCAAAGAGGCTTTTCACACTTAGTGTGGGAGCATGCGCTGTATCCCGAAATGAAGACTTAGCGTCAGGAATGGCACAGTCAGGCTGAGCATACTCACTAGGCGAAACACTGTAATTATGCTGCAGCTGGGGTACATCGGCACACGCATGCGCACTAGCTGCCTCTCCACACTTAGACGTGGAGGGGAAATTTGTCTTGGAGATGCTGTCTATGAACAGAAGGAAAAGCTAAAGGAAGCCTGACTTTCTATCCCTCCGAATTATGAAATGCAGCAATGAATTCCATGAGTTTGCTATAACATTAGCGTAGCTAAATGTGCATGAGGGTGTGATGTAGAGGTGCTAGAAATAGCTTGTCACCAGTGGGGCACTAATGGAATACAACAGCCAGTTCTATGATGCCACAAAATGGCAGTATTTTGTGCTATCATTATAGCTTATTAAAAACAGAGCACGAGGTTGTCATGCAGAGGTGCTGCACATAGATTTGCAGTAGTGTGAATAGACAAAAGTACAATAGCCACGTTTAGGATACAACTAGGTACAGTGAGTGTTTGCTAGTATAATGGCTGAGTTTAAAAAAGTTTGAGTGTGCAATGCAGGCAGATGTCCTGCAAATATCGTTCCAATACTGTGAATTGACAAAAGTACAATAGCCACGTTTAGGATACAACTAGGTACAGTGAGTGTTTGCTAGTATAATGGCTGAGTTTAAAAAAGTTTGAGTGTGCAATGCAGGCAGACGTGCTGCAAATAACGTTCCAATACTGTGAATAGACAAAAGTACAATAGCCACGTTTAGGATACAACTAGGTACACTGAGTGTTTGCTACTATAAATGGCTGAGTTTAAAAAAGTTTGAGTGTGCAATGCAGGCAGACGTGCTGCAAATAACGTTCCAATACTGTGAATTGACAAAAGTACAATAGCCACGTTTAGGATACAACTAGGTACAGTGAGTGTTTGCTAGTATAATGGCTGAGTTTAAAAAAGTTTGAGTGTGCAATGCAGGCAGACGTGCTGCAAATAACGTTCCAATACTGTGAATTGACAAAAGTACAATAGCCACGTTTAGGATACAACTAGGTACAGTGAGTGTTTGCTAGTATAATGGCTGAGTTTAAAAAAGTTTGAGTGTGCAATGCAGGCAGACGTGCTGCAAATAACGTTCCAATACTGTGAATTGACAAAAGTACAATAGCCACGTTTAGGATACAACTAGGTACAGTGAGTGTTTGCTAGTATAATGGCTGAGTTTAAAAAAGTTAGAGTGTGCAATGCAGGCAGACGTGCTGCAAATATCGTTCCAATACTGTGAATAGACAAAAGTAAAATAGCCACGTTTAGGATACAACTAGGTACACTGAGTGTTTGCTAGTATAATGGCTGAGTTTAAAAAAGTTAGAGTGTGCAATGCAGGCAGACGTGCTGCAAATAACGTTCCAATACTGTGAATAGACAAAAGTACAATAGCCACGTTTAGGATACAACTAGGTACACTGAGTGTTTGCTACTATAAATGGCTGAGTTTAAAAAAGTTTGAGTGTGCAATGCAGGCAGACGTGCTGCAAATAACGTTCCAATACTGTGAATTGACAAAAGTACAATAGCCACGTTTAGGATACAACTAGGTACACTGAGTGTTTGCTACTATAAATGGCTGAGTTTAAAAAAGTTTGAGTGTGCAATGCAGGCAGACGTGCTGCAAATAACGTTCCAATACTGTGAATTGACAAAAGTACAATAGCCACGTTTAGGATACAACTAGGTACACTGAGTGTTTGCTAGTATAATGGCTGAGTTTAAAAAAGTTAGAGTGTGCAATGCAGGCAGACGTGCTGCAAATATCGTTCCAATACTGTGAATAGACAAAAGTACAATAGCCACGTTTAGGATACAACTAGGTACACTGAGTGTTTGCTACTATAAATGGCTGAGTTTAAAAAAGTTTGAGTGTGCAATGCAGGCAGACGTGCTGCAAATAACGTTCCAATACTGTGAATTGACAAAAGTACAATAGCCACGTTTAGGATACAACTAGGTACACTGAGTGTTTGCTACTATAAATGGCTGAGTTTAAAAAAGTTAGAGTGTGCAATGCAGGCAGACGTGCTGCAAATATCGTTCCAATACTGTGAATAGACAAAAGTACAATAGCCACGTTTAGGATACAACTAGGTACACTGAGTGTTTGCTAGTATAATGGCTTAGTAACAATGAGTTGTAGTGTGCAATGCAGGCAGACGTGCTCTGCAAATGTCTTTGCACTAGTGGGACTATAGCAAAGTCCAATAGCCACGTTTAGGATGCCACTAGGTACACTGAGTGTTTGCTAGTAAAATTGCTTAGTTTAAAAAAGTTGGAGTGTGCAATGCAGGCAGATGTGCTCTGCTAATATCTTTGCACTAGTGGGACTATAGCAAAGTCCAATAGCCACGTATAGGATGCCACTAGGTACACTGAGTGTTTGCTAGTATAATGGCTTAGTTAAAATGAGTTTGAGTGTGCAATGCAGGCAGACGCGCTATGCAAATGTCTTTGCACTAGTGGGACTATAGCAAAGTCCAATAGCCACGTATAGGATGCCACTAGGTACACTGAGTGTTTGCTAGTATAATGGCTTGGTTTTAATGAGTTGGAGTGTGCAATGCAGGCAGACGCGCTCTGCAAATGTCTTTGCACTAGTGGGACTATAGCAAAGTCAATAGCCACGTATAGGATGCCACTAGGTACACTGAGTGTTTGCTAGTATAATGGCTTGGTTAGAATGAGTTGTAGTGTGCAATGCAGGCAGATGTGCTCTGCTAATGTCTTTGCACTAGTGGGACTATAGCAAAGTCCAATAGCCACGTATAGGATGCCACTAGGTACACTGAGTGTTTGCTAGTATAATGGCTTAGTTAAAATGAGTTTGAGTGTGCAATGCAGGCAGACGCGCTATGCAAATGTCTTTGCACTAGTGGGACTATAGCAAAGTCCAATAGCCACGTATAGGATGCCACTAGGTACACTGAGTGTTTGCTAGTATAATGGCTTGGTTAGAATGAGTTGTAGTGTGCAATGCAGGCAGATGTGCTCTGCTAATGTCTTTGCACTAGTGGGACTATAGCAAAGTCCAATAGCCACGTATAGGATGCCACTAGGTACACTGAGTGTTTGCTAGTATAATGGCTTAGTTAAAATGAGTTTGAGTGTGCAATGCCGGCAGACGCGCTATGCAAATGTCTTTGCACTAGTGGGACTATAGCAAAGTCCAATAGCCACGTTATAGGATGCCACTAGGTACACTGAGTGTTTGCTAGTATAATGGCTTGGTTTTAATGAGTTGGAGTGTGCAATGCAGGCAGACGCGCTCTGCAAATGTCTTTGCACTAGTGGGACTATAGCAAAGTCCAATAGCCACGTATAGGATGCCACTAGGTACACTGAGTGTTTGCTAGTATAATGGCTTGGTTAGAATGAGTTGTAGTGTGCAATGCAGGCAGACGCGCTCTGCAAATGTCTTTGCACTAGTGGGACTATAGCAAAGTCCAATAGCCACGTATAGGATGCCACTAGGTACACTGAGTGTTTGCTAGTATAATGGCTTGGTTTTAATGAGTTGGAGTGTGCAATGCAGGCAGACGCGCTCTGCAAATGTCTTTGCACTAGTGGGACTATAGCAAAGTCCAATAGCCACGTATAGGATGCCACTAGGTACACTGAGTGTTTGCTAGTATAATGGCTTGGTTAGAATGAGTTGTAGTGTGCAATGCAGGCAGACGCGCTCTGCAAATGTCTTTGCACTAGTGGGACTATAGCAAAGTCCAATAGCCACGTATAGGATGCCACTAGGTACACTGAGTGTTTGCTAGTATAATGGCTTGGTTAGAATGAGTTGTAGTGTGCAATGCAGGCAGACGCGCTCTGCAAATGTCTTTGCACTAGTGGGACTATAGCAAAGTCCAATAGCCACGTATAGGATGCCACTAGGTACACTGAGTGTTTGCTAGTATAATGGCTTAGTTATCAGTTGGAGTGTGCAGAGGACAAGAGGGTACAGTGGCAGGATTGTGGTGCTCTGGGTAGAGGAATGGAAGCCTGCCTTTCTATTCCCTCCTAATGGTGAAATGCAGGTAGGAAATCCCTGACCTGGGCTACACAGACGCTGTTGCTGTTTGCAGGACCTGTCACCTATGGCTCTCTGACCCTGCCGGTTGGAGCCCTTAAAAGGACTGCTATAAGTGCTCTCCCTAAGCTGTCTAACGCTGTGTATGCAGCGCATACAGCTGTATCGGCTATAGGACTCAGGAAGAC